>NC_084600.1:35111149-35266149 GCF_033807715.1 Cololabis saira
AAGGAGTTTAAAGGTAAAGAGGTAAGAACTGATGAGTTCCTCAGATATCACCAGGAAGAGGATCCGCTGAAGGGAAGTTGAACTCCTGTAGAGACGACTAGTGTCAGGAAACTCTGTAGGTTGAGTCCTAGTTGGATCTGGCATGTTTAGGATGAAACAGGCTAAAGAAATAAATCGAATTCATGTTGAATTCATGAGGAGTAGGCAGGCTCTGGGTCAAAGGTTTAGTTATGTACACAGAAACAAACTCATAAAAAGGGTCAGGGTCAGGTTTGACACACAGAGAGACGAGTAAGAGAACAGGGAATCCCAAAACCAGGCTCGGGAACACTCAGGAAAGGGCTGGAAAGTGAGAAGAGACACAGACAATCTGGCTACTGGAGGTCTGTGAGGAGCTTAAGAAACTGGGGCACACATGGAGACTCAATTCAATAAAAAAAAAAAACGTAATAAATCCCCAATAGGAAATTAATTAATATAAGATATAAAAGTAATTAAAATAATGAGCATCACCAAAACCCAGGAAGGTGTTCTTCCTCTGACGTCCATGAATGTCTGAAACATTGAGGTATTTACGTTTGCATTAAAGTAGATCGCCAACCCGCCGTTATGATTTTAAAGGGAACCCTGCGTATTAAGACATGTAGGTCTTAAAAGATAAATGTTGGTATCAATTATAACAATGTGATATAAAAAACCTTTTTGATGTCTTCGTTTTTATAAAATTTGAAAATATAATTTAACTCGTAGGTCGCCATTGTTGTTTACACCGCAATGCATTCTGGGTAGTGATGTCACACGGTTGCACCTGCTGGCCCCGTACACTGTTTTGACTGTTCAACCAGATAATCCAGAGGATAAACATGTCATCTGTTCAGCCATTTCAATTTGAACCCGAGCACAAGGTGACAAGGCTAATGATTTATAAAGCATAGGACAGCGGTGGATGCTAATAATCTCCAAAATTATTGATATTGGAATACGTTTTATCACATAATAGCTTAAAGTGAACAGCTGCTGACAAAAACACGAGCTCTTGACAGCAAACGCTCTCCTCCTCTGTTTGCATTGAGACGCAGTTGCTGCACAGACACCAGGGATTTTGTCCCACTCTCGCCTCATCCCGTCTTTTTTGGTCTTCATTTGGCTCGTTTTGAGATATGTTTTCAGTGTTGTCTTCCTCATTGACCTTGTGCTCGGGTTCAAATTGAAATGGCTGAACAGATGACATGTTTATCCTCTGGATTATGTCGTTGAACAGTCAAAACAGTGTACGGGGGCCAGCAGGTGCAACCGTGTGACGTCACTACCCAGAATGCATTGCGGTGTAAACAACAATGGCGACCTACGAGTTAAATTATATTTTCAAATTTTATAAAAACGAAGACATCAAAAAGGTTTTTTATATCACATTGTTATAATTGATACCAACATTTATCTTTTAAGACCTACATGTCTTAATACGCAGGGTTCCCTTTAAAGGGAACCCTGCATATTAAGACATGTAGGTCTTAAAAGATAAATGTTGGTATCAATTATAACAATGTGATATAAAAAACCTTGTTGATGTCTTCGTTTTTATAAAATTTGAAAATATAATTTAACATGTAGGTCGCCATTGTTTTTTACGTTCTGGGTAGTAACGTCACACGGTGGCACCTGCTAACCCCCGTCCACTGTTCTGACACCCAGAAACAGATGAAAACACAGCTAAACAGGTGACGGCGCACCAGAAACACAGATTAAAACACAGCTGAACATTAAGGTGACGGCGCACCTACAAAAAAGTAAAATAAAATTAAAAAAAAGTGCAGCCCCATACAGCATGAACTATAAAAACACCATAAAACTCAGATAGACTAACAGACCACACGTTTCAACTAGCAGATAACCGATGCTACAATAAAAACCCCAGCCAGATCTGGTGTCATTAAATTAAATAAAGATGTTCTTGCCTATTTGAAGCGAAGTCTGTGCCTCCCGTTTCGTCAAAGTCCGGGGCCAGTCCCCTCCTCTGGTCTGTCATCAAACGGTGGACCCAGCACCCGAAGCCGGTTTTAGGGGGGGGCAGGGGTGGGCTATGCTCACCGGCGTCTCCATCCCGGCCAGAGCGGAGAGCGCAGAGCGCAGAGCGGAGAGCGGAGAGCGGAGAGCGGCGAGCGGGTGGCGGAGCGCTGCGGGCTGTAGAGCCCCGGCTACGCAGGCTACGGCGTAGCCTACGCAGGCTACGGCGTAGCCTACGCCGTCTACGCCGTATGCTACGCCGTCTACGCAGGAGCCTAATGCACTGGTAAGATGCGCACAACATTGATCATTTTTGCAGATCTCCCGTGCATCACAGAACTTTGATCCAGTTTGCCTGAACCGAGACGTCTTATGGGCTCCCTCGTCAGCCTCCACGGCCGGGAGATGCTGCTCAACTATGTTTTAGATACCTGTCCCAGTTAAACTAATGGGGCTTATCTTCCCAGAGCCACCGTCGTACGTCATCGCCCCCAGAATACATTGCGCAGGTAAAACATGGCGCCTCCCGCAGGTCAAAATATGTAATAAACATTGTAGATTTTTAAAGCAATTAGATTATTTTATGTGTTTCTAACAACATATTTTAGTATAAGAGAACAATTGTGGCTAATTAGGGACTACATGTCTTAATATGCAGGGTTCCCTTTAAGGCTTGAGAGTCATCCAGTCAGGAGTAAAATACACAAGTTTCCAAGTTTCCTGCTATCCCACATATGGCCCACTCCTCATGCTCAGCGTGGGCGGACTCCTTCAGAGGAAATCATGTCAGCTACAAAACCACTTCAGAGGAGTTTCCACTCAGAGCAGCAGTCCACCTGCTGGGAACCGAAGATGGCTCAGACCGATTTAAACCCATTGCCAGTCTAAAAATGAACTGCTACTGCTTCATTTCTCATCTGCTGCGCAGGAATCAAACCTCAAATCAAGAATCAAAACTCTTTTTCTGGCAGAAATATTTATCCACAAATTACAGTAGTGATTGAAATGACGACAGTGACCCCAACTCTGAGCCGGTTACAGTTGTTAACATTTACATCAGACTGAAGCACCACTGTACCGGAGTGGAGCATCCCAGAGCTGATGGACTCTCAGCAGATCCTCATCATGAGAGGCTCGCTATTCTGCAAAAAGTGAATTTTAGGTAAAATTACTCAATGCTGGGAAAATGATTTGTCTATGCAGCAAAGTATTTTTACTTGATAAGAAATCTTTAATTAATTGTGTTCTAAGCCACAAAGAAACAAAGCTATTGTCTTAAGTCATGTTTTTTTTCCTGAATACTAATTACTGCATTGTGGCCACTATCCTAGAAAATGAAAAAGTTGTCATTTATATCTTAAGCCTCTGATAAAACTGAATTGTCTCTGTATTTGCAGAATCATCCACAGGGAAGCGAATCCACCCTGTTTATGTTCAAAGCTTTCATTAAGTGGTAATTAAATAATTTGCTACAATCCACAGCTCCAAGACACAAAATTCTTATTTTATTCTGTAAACAATTTCCCTTCGGGGATAAATAAAGTATATTTCAATTTGTGTATTATAGGGTCTTCCCTGAACAGAACTTATGCTCAAACAGAATCTGAACTCATTCTCAGCTGTTTTAAATTGAGACAGAGAGATTAAGTCTGGCTGTTCCCAAACTGTGAGTCTTCTTAGAATTTCATTTTGATTGTAAATGCTTTTCTCTTATTTTGGCTAATTGGTTATTTCACCTTATTTGAATTAAAAAAGAGAATTCCTGATATCTCTGTTTAATATAAAAGTATATTTATGCCTACAGAGGCAGAGACATCTCTTAATTGCTTACTTTCCCCCGGTTTTAATGATCCTTCACCCCCACTCTTCATCAGCAGCACCTACAAAGCCTCATGGGAAATAATAACAGCTTGTTGTCGTGATCATTGGGGAGCGAAACGTGACTAATTTTTACAGCCTGCACTAATGAAGCCTCAAACAAAGCAGTAAATAGACTGACACTTTTTTCGTCACAAAATATTTCACAAACACATCTGTGTGAGTATTAGTCTAATATTATATATATATATATATATATATATATATATATATATATATATATATATATATATATATATATATATATATATATATTATATAATATTCTATCTTTATATATTCTAATATTCACAGGAGAATGTGATTAAACACTGTTGCCAATGTTATTCTAAGCCACAAAGAAACAAAGCTATTGTCATGTTTTTTTCCTGAATACTAATTACTGCATTGTGGCCACTGTCCTAGAAAATGAAAAAGTTGTCATTTATATCTTAAGCCTCTGATAAAACTGAATTGTCTCTGTATTTGCAGAATCGTCCACAGAAAGCCTTGTGTTCATGGCTTTATGGCAGTTATCAGGCCCTGTTTCATGTTTTCCTAGTCATAGTTATCCTATATGTTTGATCCTGCGTTGAGGGTTTTCCTTTTAAATAAGAGCAGCACATTCCTCATAAGACTGCTAGTTCAAAAGCTTTAACATGCCCACATTTCAATATGCCAAAGGCAGCATGGAGAGAAAATAATCAGACTTCTGTTTGGGAGTTTAAAGAGATTCTCATTCTGAAGGACTTCTGTTCTTCAGCATTCAGGCCACATAACTCCTCAGACCTGATCAGTCAGGTTTCCCTGCTGAGGGACGGAAACAGAAAACAGAGTACAGAGAACAAGCAGCCGGCATTTTGGCATCGCTTCATTCACTCAGCCCTTCTTTCTGAGACGTCCACTCAACAAAAGCATTTAAAACAATCATCCAAGCAGAAATATTGAATATAGGTTTCAGAACATTAGAAAAGACTCTTAATTTGATGTATTTGAAGGGTTATTTGTTTATTTCCAATTCATATTTGTGCCTGCAAGCTCCACACATGTGTATCTGCAAGCAAAGTACTCAGTCTTCTTCCCATGATTGAAAGTGTTACAGAAGCAAATAAAAAATGTACAATTGCTCTCATGAACATGTCCTGGATACTTTCAGCAGTATTCATCACCTCTGCCTAGTAACCAAGTATCAAAATGAAAGCAATGGCATACAAATGTTGCAGCCTTTGTGCTTTTAAGGGCTAAAATGGACATCCTTTTTTCCTCCCGCTGTTCTTGATACGACAATTTAGCACTTATTCACGGCCTTGAACGGGTGATTTACCATTTTGCTCCACTGGAAACATTGCCTGCTTACACTCCTGAAAAGCAGTCATAAAACTAGCACTTGTATAAAAACACATTCATAGTTTGTTTCCTTGAACCTGCTGACCAGTTTGAAATATTTCCGTGGAAACTAAAGATGGGTTTTTAATTACCAGGCATTAAACCATTCCATTGTCACACAGCTCTCTCTTTGCAACCTCTGATGTCACACCGACGTGATTCCCAGCTCATCACTGCATTGTTTCATTCCCACTACTCGACTCGGGGGTTCAAGCTGGAATGATGTGTCACTGCTGCATTTAATAATCATATGATAAAAATAAAAAAAACAAAGAAAATCAGGAATGTCTCCATTCTGTTGTCAAGTGCACACCCACTCACATGCCAGAAACCTTCCAGAAGCTTAGTTGTGTTTCAAAGTGAAGCGTCACACCAAGATGGCATCATCTGAACGTAGGAGAGGTACCTTTAAATAAGTCAAGCCAATTTTTAATTTCAACTTTAATAACTTCTTTAATGGAAAAGGAAACGGTGATTGTGTCTGTGTCTGTGTCAGAAGGCTTCGACACCAGCATGAAAACCTCTGCAGGTGCTTTTGACAACTGCTGCTCTCCAAGCAACCCCTTTCACACACGTGCACTTTTTCTGAAACGCAGTATCAAAAGCAGATCTCCCCGCAAGAAAGGATATGTCTGACCGTCAGTACTTCGTCCATCCAGGATGAAACACAAAAACATAGCGTGGCTGAGAGGATGTTGTGTGGTTTTAAGTTTGACAGCAGAGCAGTAACCTGGGAGCAACCCAGCAGCAGCCTTTAACGATACGTCTGCATGCGGACCATTACCTCATAAATACTGCTTCTTTTGTGTCATCAGAGAACCTGAAGAGCAGGATTCATCCAAAAGTGATCATGTAAACAAAAAGAGGAATGATATTGCACTCAGGGTTTGTCCTTCTAGGTTAAGAGCCCTAAGAAATACAAAAACACCTGAGCTTTCCCTTGAGTTTTATAAACTAAATCAAAAAAGTGGACAGGAAAAAATATATACATGCAAAACATCAATGAGCAGATGCAAAGGCTCTCTAGATCCCTTGCTATCATCAGAAGAATCAGAGGTTTGGTCAATCAGGCTTGTCTCGTTACTCTGTATTAAAGTTTAATTTATCCTTATCTCATTTATGGCAACATTGTTTGGGCAAGTACATATTCATCAAATTTACACAAATTACTCATTACTCAAAAGAAGTTTGTAAGAATAGCTACTTCTGCCTCCTATTTGGCCCCATCTGCCCCTTTGTTTAAAAAATTAAATTTATTATCCATCTATGATATTAACATACTCCAATCATGTGCTTTCATTTACAAATGCACTTATCTTGCAAATATGCTTCCAAGTACTTTCAAAGATTTTTTTAAGACCAATTCACAAATTCATAACTATAATACCAGATAATTCGAGGATCTCCATTCTTCATTCAGTCGTACCAATAGCAGTCAGTTCTCCATCAAAGACAGAGGTGCCTCACTCTGAAATTCTCATATACTTATTGCAAAATCTTCACTGTCTATTAATAGTTTTAAACAGAGATTGAAGACCAGCCTTATTGATCAAGCGTCTAGAAGTGCTTCCACTTAATGTGGACTCACTTCTGCACGTGCACACCGAGAAATTGTCTGTTTATATCCATCTTTTTGGAACGCTGTTTTTTTTGTTTTTTGTTTTTTGTTCTTGATATTATTTCAATACAATGTATTTTCTTGGTGAGAACTTTGAATAAGCCCATTTAGGGCTTCCTTTCTCACCTGCACATATTTCCATGCTTTTATGTTCATTTAAACTTTTGTACCGTTTTTTTTATGTTGTGCAAATAAACAAATCAAATCAAATCAAATCAAATCAAATCAAAGGCAATGAGATGCAGAAATGACCACAAAATGACACCTGTTCATAAGAAAGACGTTAAAGGATGACATAGAGACTACATCAAGATGCGACACACAAATACTTTTCTGTTGCCATCAAAGGTGAAAGAACATTTTACACGTTTACCCAGGAGCTTAAACTCATAATGCCACTGATATTCTTTTCAATTTTGTTTTTAAAAGATCTTTGTTGTTTCTGTTGAGTCTTATTGGCAGACAGCTGTTCATCTCCTGAAAACCCATTTGTGTTCATCAGAATTCAGCATTTTGATGTTTTTGCCACAAAACTCTCTCATGGCTTTAGAATTGTCTGGTATTTGACTCTAGACTTCGTCTCTCACTAATTCAATGGAGATCTATGACCAGTACATCCATGTCTACTGGATACAAGTTAAGAACGACGACAAACTTTAAAATAAGTTTAGTTTCAGAATGCAGTTTGTCAGAATGTGTTTCTGATGGGACATTGCAGTGTCTCCAAGTAAAATGAATACATTTATTTCCTCCAGAACACAAAACAAAGGTGCAAATCTGGTTGGAGTTGTGGAAACAGAAGGTCGGTGTTAATAATAAGCCCTTCAGCTCACACGGTGACCAATGAGAAGGATGCAGCATGGAAAGGAATAGCAGTGGAGTGCCAAACGTAGCCTGAGATCCAGTCTACTTTGATACTTGTAGTTCCGTTACAACACTGGCAAGTGTTATTTGCGCCACATGTTGTATTACCTGCATAAAGTGTGTCATTATGTTAATAAAATAAAGAACCAAATGCTCAGCAGGTGGAACATGGAGCACCAGAAGCAGAGTATCATTATCTGTTGTAAGAACCTGCTTTAACAGAATTTGAATCTGGATGAATGAAGATGTTTGGAAGTCAAATCAGTTGGTCGTCGATGGAGTGAGTTACAGATCACATGACCTGTTACTACGGCTGGAACTATAAAACTCGTACCATGTAAAACACTGTGCGCTCCTCGGCTGTAAGTAAAATTTATACTATTTAAAGAGCCTGCCCTTTGATATCAAATTACCAGTTTGTAACCTAATTTCTTTTTCTGAAAACATTTAAACTCTTTTAACGTAAACCAGCAGTTGTGAGCTTTCAATTGCTTGCAATTTGAGATTTAAGCCAGTAGATGTCCCTGCATTCTGCAACCAGGGCCTATAAACGCTCCATCACCAGGTAAGGATTGCCAGATTTTAAAATAAGGAACATAGAAGCTCAGATGAACAATGCCACATGATGTATTACACTGCGTTATTAGTTACTGAACCAAACCAAAAATACTTTTTCCACACACTTCTTCTAATAAATGTAGAAGAAGTGTGTGAAAAAAACTGCTTGCACCCCTGATTCAACAGTTCGTAGAACCAGCTTCAGCACAGCGTCATACAAGTAGCTGTGTCAGAGTTAACAGAGTTGTCCAGACGTTGATGACAAGCTAATGAGGACCTTTCATTTGAATCAGGTGTGTTGCAGCTGGAAAACATCTAAATGCATGACAGGGGTCCCCAAGGTTGGGAAACACTGTGGAAAATATGCCTTCGTTCAAAGATAGCTTCAACAATGTTACTTAAATAATGGTAGGGAGTGTTCCACTAATCCAAATTATTAGTAGGGACATTTTCTACTGTCCATACTTAAAGTGATACCTTTGTGTAGAACCATCTTTGGCAGCAAAAAACTGAAATAATTGTTCTCTGTGGTGGAATTTGTGTCCTACTTGTCTTTACAGGATTATGGTTTGCAAACATTAGTTTAAGCATCATCCTCTTGAGCATCAGGTCGAGGTCTTGACTTTGACTGGACCATTGCGGTACTTAGAAACTGTTTTTCAGTCAGTCTGACGTAAATTTGCTGGTGTGCCTGATCAACTGTAGCTTTCAGACAGATAGCCCCTATTCCAAATCCACACGAGAACCTAATGATCCTTATAAAAGAGAAAAGAAAGAAGTTGCTTGCTTCCTTTCGCAGGCTGATAGATGGTCCCCAGATTTGATGCTGACTCCAAAGTGTCCAGGGCCTCATCATGCTGGACAGTTGGGAGGAGGTGTTTGGTTCACCTTCACCTGGTGTAAGCTGGGATAGACTCCAGAAGACTCATGAATGAATGAATGAATGAATGAATGAATGAATGAATGAATGAATGAATGAATGAATGAATGAATGAATGAATGAATGAATGAATGAATGAATGAATGAATGAATGAATGAATGAATCTTTATTTCGGCTTATAAACACTTTTTTTTACAAAACAAGATGAAAAGGTAAAATAAACATTTCTTTTGCCGAAAAGGTGTAGGCTGAAGCCGTAGCTTATAGTGCCTACCCTTTTTATCTTAAAAACAGCTTAAATGATCAGCTCATGATGCTGCATGGGTATGAAGCAGGTGAAGATAGATTAAAGGATGGTTTCTTACCAAATTAGGTGCTTTCTATTACCATCAAACAAAATAAAGTATTTTTTTTTCTTGTCTATTCAAAAAACATTGATGTCCTGTGGTTTATCCAGATGTGACTGGGCAAATCTAATTGTGCTATCTGGTTCTTTTCATAGAGAACAAGCTTTCTTCTGGCATTCCTTCCAAAAAAACCCCATACTTGTTTAAGATTTTTTTACAGTTTTGAAAAAGTCAAGAACTTTAACATTTAATATTAACTGTGGCTGGTAGCCTGAGCATTGCATGGTCCGACCTTGGAATTATGGCATTAGGACTGACAATCCTGGCAACTGCATTGAATGCTTTCCACGTCCCAATTATGTCTGTAAATCTGGTGAAGACCTGATGATTTTGTCATTTTCTCACCTAAGTGCATACCTTGGTATTTAAATAGGGCTACTCTCCCTTTGATGTGATTCATATCATCAAAATAAGCTGGCGTGTGAGCATCTCTGTGATGCTGTTCACCTCTCTGCCCCTGCGTTCGTGAGTCGTGCGTCCTTGGAAAACCCCGAGCCGGCGGGTTCATTTGTATTCGCCTCATCCAGCAGACACACAAACAGTCCTCCAGACAGACAGCCGGGCTGAGTGTCACGATGGAGGCGCTCTTTCTGCCGCTCCAATGATGAGGAGGAGACAGTGAATGAAGGGGGAGGACGGAGAGGCGCAGGGAGGAGCCAGGCTGGTCAAGGTGAACCGCTGAACCTCGTCTTTATTCCCCCTCACGGCCGGAACACGACGCACGCTCCCCGCGGAGCTCACATCCGTCTCCGCGCAAGAGGAGCGCACAGACACGCACTTGACGGGCATCTTTCCACTCTTAATCATGTTGTTGTGGGTTTTAGTGGCACAGATTTGGGGCTTAAACTTCACTGAGATGGAGTGAGCGGCGTGCGTCATTTTCATCGGAAACGGCGCAGGAATCAGAGGTGAGTTTTCCTCCTAAAGCGCGTCCCGACCTGTGGAGAGTTAAGACTGAATTATGGTTCCGCGTTAAATCGACGCAGAGCCTACGGCGTAGGGTACGCGGCGACGCGCGCCGTACGTTGCGCGTCGCCGCGGTACCCTACGCCGTAGGCTCTGCGTCGATTTAACGCTGAACCATAAATCAGCCTTTACTGGTGGTGATCTGCGCTGTCACTTCTTTTCCCTTTTATTTCCGTGCACCTTTTGAAGCATCAACCAACCATTCATTCATTGGGTGTTCATATTGGCTTATCTGAGGATCAGGGTGGGCTGACAACCCCTCCTGCCGGAGGAAATAATTAAAAAGGAGACGTTCTGGGACGCAGCAGTGCGTCGAGGCGGTTGTGATGGAGAAAACGACCAGTGTGTTTTGGATGAGTCGACTCAGTTTGATTGAGAGTCGTTAAATCTCACTCTAATGGGCTGTTTTCTGTCAGCGGAGGCGTCAGATGGCAACCGCGCACTTTTTGACGCACGTTTTGGAGACGGCTGCTGCGCACGATTTTATTCTCTGCAGCAAAAAGAAAATAACTCACTAACCAAAAAAAAAAAAAAAAGACGCGCTGGGGCCACTCAAAACTTCTCTTAAATATACCACGTAGTGGACTTCCAACTAAAAACAGCCTTCGAGGAAGAGATTCATGCTTTTTGTAGAAGACAAGTGCATTTATGCTATTATTTTTTAAGAAATATATCACCTACTTAAGTCAAAGGCAATAATCACTGACAAATTCACATCTGCACAGAATCTTTTTGAAATTAATTGTATTTTATAATTGTGTTTGATTGCATGAGACACATTGTGTTAATGTGTTTTGATGATTTGATACCCTTCAAAAACAAATTGGGGCTGCTGTTTGATTAATTGGCTTAAAAAGAGCATATTGCGTATATGTGTGTATATATATATTGCATCAATATACACACACACTTATAACTGCCCCTCTATTTTCTGTCTGAAGAACACATAATTTGGAGTTCAGGGTTCTGTGACGTCACAGATCAGAGTAGGATAATCCAGACTCTTCTGTGCCTCTACCCAACTTTGACTTCAGGTCCCACTGCATTTGCCATGCCTCCCCAAAAAAGGGACACAGTTTAAGAATAGATATCTCAGGAGGCACAGAAGAAAGAGATGGAGTTTCAGACCAGCTGCTATGAACTGAACTGTAAAGAACGTGTTGAATGTGGTATTTTGATCAAGCGATGTTAAAGATATTTGCTTGTGAGCTCATTATGTGTCAGCATTTCGGCAGCACGTGTCTTTTAATTTTCCATATGGTGGAAGTGTCTTTTTCTTTATGGTTGGAGCAACAGCTGTATTTTCACTGGCATCATGCTATTGTATATCTTAATATTTAAACTATAACAGACTCCAAGACCCAATGTAAAAAAAGCTGTTTTTCATACTTGTGGCCTTTATTTGAAAGAAGTGATCCAGGGGAGTTGTCAGGTAAAGGGTGGATGACTTGCACCAAACAGGGCCACAGGTGTCTACTGTAACAAGGATCTTATGCCTCTCTGGTGTGTGTTACATCAGTTGAGCTGCCTCGCAACCCAATGTAAAGGCAGAGTAGGTGATTCTGTAACATCTAATGCCTGAATTATGGTTCTGCATCAAACCAACGCAGAGCACACACCGTCACGCCGTCGTGAACCCTTCGGACTTCTCCGTCACTCCATTTCGTCGTGGTGCAGTACCCCCCGCGACTGCTAGTTAGCGATCTTTTCCTGAATGGTTTATCCGACTTTTTCCGGTCAGAGTAAATCAAAGAGATAAGGACAACTATTGTGCAAAAAACCAAAACAAAAAAAATCACACATGCACGAAGAAAAGAGCACTGAAAGATCACGACTGCTTCAAACCGGAAACCGGAAATGCGTTACTTCCAAGCAAACCAATCACAGCCCTCTCGGTCTGCGTTTGGTCTGCGTTGCCTCGACGCGTAGTTACAATTTTCGGGAGGTGCACGTCAGTGACGGCGTGTGGTCTGCGTTGACGCGTACCACACGTTGTAGGCACGGCGTCGTTTTGACGCAGAACCATAACTCAAGCTTTAGGCAGAACATTTCACTCTTTTTACATAGTACCCTTTATTATCTCTTTCACATCCACAGTTATCCTCTCCACAGATGCATGTCGGCACTTCAGTAACAGACCCTGGCTGCACCACAAGTAAATTAGAAAACCACATTCTACAGTGCTTGCTTTTTAGAAACGCGTACCACATGAGGTCCGAGGATTGAAGAGGGGAGGTCGTCATCCCACTCCAACCTTGGTGCTGCTGTTCTTTTTTTACTTCCTTCTTTTCATCCGGTAGGTCTTTGTTTGGACTTCCTTTGCTTTACCGATACTGTTATGTATGAAACATTTCTTAAGTTGCCATAGTGACGCATCTCGGAGCTCTTACGTTACTAGTGTGGAGAACCCTGAGTGTCCTAAAGTGACCTTTTAGGGTTACTTAAGTGTTGAAAACTGAGTGCTGATCCGGTTGGAGTAGGAACAGGTTGGGTTTTCTGTCCGTTAGGTGATTTTCATTCTTGCAGCATTTAGGTGTTTCGATTTTGTGACTGTTATACGGACAAAAAACGCCCCTGAATCGTCTGTGTCTTAGGGCTACATACAAATATCTTACCACAATTCATTCACGTTTCATCATGAACATTCAGTATCAAAAGATTTAAAGACTGTGTGCATATATATACATATATATATATATATATATATATATATATATTGTAAATCCTCACTTTGATGTGAAAATGATCCTCTCTCATGAAAGTTTAGACTTTAAGCAAGTGATTTCCCTGCAAGCTCTGAGGAGCCGAGCTACCGTTTGACATTCATGTGCATTTAAACCAGAGCTTAAGATGCAATGCAAGGGTAAGTCAAATTTCTGTAACTTTATTGAGTTTTATTATCAGGCTAACACATCCTTTTATTCAGTCTCCTGCTGTTAACTCTTGCTTCTTCAGTCCCTTGAACACTCCCCAAGGGAGGGCAGGAAACTATCAAATCTGGCAACATAATTCTCCAAGTGTGTCCCACAGCTTGGCTTCTCTTCAAGCGGATGTTGTAAAATGAAGAAATGTTCAATTAGCGGTTTCAGATGCTCCCTCCCCACGCCGCACTCTCGCTGGGAAGAGCTGATGTGAATTATAGAAACAAAGAAGAAAACCAGCATCAAAGCATCAAATAGCAGCATCAAATTAGGAGAAGTCAAAGGGAAGTGGTGTTGGCTTATCTGCTCTGGGGCTTGTGAACCACAGGAGTCAACGTGGGGAGCAAGTTCAAAAGTATTACGTTTAAAGTTGCTTAATCAGGGTCTTTTTAGGAATGTTTTTCAAATGAAACATTAGCACAACCTTAAAACAGGTCCAATTAAAACATTTTTTTAGGAATTAAGGCCTTATTATGATAACAGGCTGGACCAAAGTCTCCAAGACATTACCAGGTGGAGCCTGAACCGTCCTGTATAGGGGTGTGCAAACAAGGGTACTTCACAATTCGATTCGATTTCGATTATTGGAGCTTCGATTCTTCGATTCTTCGATTATAACGATTGTCGATTCGATTCGATTATTGGTGCCACGATTCTTCGATTATTGTGATTTTTAATGCTTTTTTCCATACAAGATTGATTTTGTCTTCATCTGTGGCTACATTTGTAAATAAATAGCCAATCAATTAACTCAGTTCCTCTAACAACACTCATTAAGTAAATAACAAGGTTTTTTGAACATTTGACATGTACTGTATTTTTCAAAGACACAAAA
This sequence comes from Cololabis saira, assembly GCF_033807715.1. Lineage (NCBI taxonomy): Eukaryota > Metazoa > Chordata > Actinopteri > Beloniformes > Belonidae > Cololabis > Cololabis saira. The sequence continues at coordinate 35,125,447 of NC_084600.1, forward strand.
TAATTTATTTTATGACTATGTAAACATTTGCTCTTTGACTTACTTAACTTTGACCAGGGAAAGCTGCACTTGCATGAGAGCGCCCTCTATTGGCGGAAAACACTGAAAACGGTCAAGCCCTGGATTTAATGAGTTCATTAATTCAAGTAAACCAGATATGAACTTAGTGTAAACATATCTGCCATATTTCAAGTGAACAATAAGAAATGTGCATTCTTGAAAATGAAATGATTCAGCAGCTGATCCAGTCTGGAATCTGGATAGAATAACTTGAAAAAATAAATAAATAAATAATAATAATAATTTTTTTTTTTTTTTTTTAAATCGATTCTTAATCGTCACGTGACGCATCGCGATGCATCGACACATCGATGAATTGCACCCACCTCTAGTCCTGCATAAACACCTTTATGATCGGAGGAGCCACAAACGTTACAGTCCAAGACCAGAATGCAGTTTTGAATTTATAGGAAGCTTGGACAAATGTGGAGGGATTGTGTCCAGAAGGTCATCTGATGTAAAAGCCTCACGAAGAAAGGGGAAACAAAGTGACTTTTGAGAAACACAAGGCCCGCAAAGTTTTTTAAGAGGGAAAGGACGGGCGCTGGAAAAAAACAACTTTTCCGGGAAAAGAAGCACTGAGATTGTAATCTGACATGAGCAACACGTGGCCGCAGTGACTAAGGGCTTTTTAGTGTGAGTAAAATCTGATGATAGATCTGCTGCTTTCGGAGGAGACGCTGTGACCTGCTGCGGCCTTGAAGCCGAACACTGACTCCTCACATGCGGAGAGCTGGAGATGATGTAAAACTCTGAGGTTAATACCCCTTCTGAGATGCCTTTTAGCTGAGAAAGCCTCATAAAATACCTCATCTGTAATTGATTCACACAATACCGTTTCTGTGTGTTATATCAGGTCACAAGGACCATGAGCATGCTGCGGCTTAGTGATTGCCGTGCTGACTAATTTGTTTCGGAAAGTTGTTTTACTGCTGCAAAAGATTACATCTACTTTACACGTGACGGAGAAATAAAGCCATTTATTTCAGATGTAATGATGTGTTTACTTTCCTCTCATCATTTTCCTCACCCGAGATGCATTTTGAGCTGTTTTGGGTGAGGGCTCTTCTTAAATGTGCAACGATGCAGCAACGCCATCTAAACATCCGCTTATATCACCTCCTGAACTGCTTCTATAACTCCATGTGTTCCCTACAGCTCACAGGTAGTAGCTCATATGAGAACAGCAGCTAAAAGGATAAAAACAATATAAATAGAGCGATCATGCTGTGTTGTTGTTGTACGTGTGGGTGTCGAGGTTACGCTCCGAGTATGGATCGCTGCACGCGTGGGGAGGAAACAAAAGCGCTGTACCACATCAGTGCTAGCAGATTGAAATATCTGAGGCTGTGCGACCTCACGAGGGAGCTCTGATGATGACTCACCGCGGCTGAACAATTTAAAATTACAGTAGACACAGGACTGTGGCTCCCGAAGGTGATTCTGGAGGAAGGACCACATCAACACTGTTCTGCTCTGGCCAGAAATGTGACTGCAATACTGTGGATGAGTGAATTTCAGAGAAGCAGATCACATCAGCGGACTCTGAGATGAGGCTACTTTTCCTTTTCTTGCCTAAAAGAGCGGTGACTTACACAAACATCTATTGTTAAAGCGGGACCGTGGAAAGTTTTTCCAGTTTTTAGCTCAGTGGCTCCCCCACAGGTGTGGAGGTGAAGTTGCTTTCTTGATGCTGTCTTGTTTGGTCACTCTCGTTTTACTCTTATTACTTTCTTTAGTTTAGGTCAGTTTCCTCTGCCTTGATGTAGCTCTGTGAGCTAGTTTTATTGTTGATGTTTGACATATAGTGGTGCACGGTTATTACAAGTGATGACTAGGATAGGAGTGGCTTGGTGGTTAGCACTGTTGCCTCACAGCGAGACGGTTCCCGGTTCGACTCCCAGAGCGTGGATTTCCTCCGGGTACTCTGGCTTCCTCCCCCAGTCCAAAAACATGCATAATGCATGTTAATTGATGATTTTAAATTGCCTGTACTATGAGTATGTCTGGTTGTTTGTATATATGTGGCCCTGCGATAGACTGGCGACTTGTCCAGGGTGAACCCCTTCCTCTTGCTGGAAATGAGCTGTGATAGACTCCAGCAAACCCCCGTGACCCTGCAAAGGATAAAGCGGGTATAGATAATGGATGGATGGATAGTAGGTATGAGAAGCTGAGACAGGTCGCCATCACTTCCTAGAAATAATCAAATCAAATCATATTCAAAGGAAATACGTAAAAATAATAAAAAGCAAATTCCCTTGTACTACCATAACAAACGGTGCAGTCCCTCCTTTACTTATTTAATTACTCCTACCTTTATGATTTGATGATGGAAAAGTTTTGGTTTGCACGAGATCTGACTTCTTGTACTTTAATGAATTTGGGCTGCCGAGTTCCTCACCGAGTTCCTCACGGGAACGAACTTCAAAGATCGTTTTGAGGTTTCAGGGTTTGGACCGAGCTACACGCTACCCTGGTGGTTTGTGCGTGCCACGTTTGAAAACTGACAGGCTCACAAGGGGGAACCCAAGAGCGAGACAGTGGAGGAGTGAAGACTGAATTTATTGTAGGGAAGGGGAGAAAGGGGGTCCAGTTAGGGCAGAGGTGGTTGCTGGCACGGGGAATGGCTGGCGTGGGGAGGGGAGGACAATGGAGGGCTGAGCGGAAGGCAGGGGTAGCTTGGAGCTGGAGGGTGGCTAGGAGAACCGACTGGTTGGTAGCTGGCAGATGAAAATGGTCCTGGGGGAACAGCAGAAGAACAGTCAGTAACCGAGCTCAAAAAAACAACAAGAAGATCTCGCCAGGATTTCACTTGAATCGGCCTGAAGTGTGCACCACGGAGGTTTGACAACAATCTGGCGACAAGTGGTGGAAAAGCCAGTGTAGATATACTGCAGTGGAGATGAGTTGATGGATGGCAGGTGTGGAGACTGATTGGTTTTTGGAGGATTCTTTTCTTCCTTTTTTTTGTAATGCAGAGCTTTTATTCCTCTTCTGATTGCCTTCAGTGATATATGGAAACTGTTAATACCCACCTTCAAAAAAAGGTTTGATTTCTTACTGCAAGCTGCAGGCAGTGAACGCAGCACAATTCGAAGTTGACGTTGGCTGAAGATAAAGATAGAAAAGCTGGATACTTCTGCGCCTCTGGGTCTGTGATGTAACGGCACCAAACATGAACGGCTGACAGACAACATGTACAGTCAAGCTCAGAACAGAAGAGGTATTTTTTCCAAATGCGTCCCAATAAAATTACATTGAAACTGTCCTTTGATACTCTTGATAAACCCAGTCAGCCATATGGAGTCCAGTTCAAATTATCTGCAAACAGAAAGACTCACACGGAAGTCACATCTCAGCAGATGGAGCGCTGTGATCTAATACACGTATCTCTGCCCGGAGTTGTTGACATGAAACCCTACAGGAACTTCTGTTGTCTGAAATGTAAATGTATTTGAACAAAACAGCCAGGGGAGCGTCTGCGTCACGGTCAGGGACGAAATGTTTACATGCAACAGTGAAATCAGTTGTTTTTCCACTCAGGTTTGGACCAACTGAGGTTTACTCAAGTACAATGTTCAACTGTTTTATGAAAACATCCTGCTGATGTCGCCAGACAGAATTACTGGTATCAATGTTTACTTTCAGCTGTTTAGAGACTGGAGAAGGCATTTGACCGTGTCCCTTGTGCCATTCTGTGGGGGGTGCTCGGTGAGTATGGAGTCCGGGGCCCTCTACTAAGGGCTGTCCGGTCTCTATATGATCGAAGCAGGAGTCTGGTTCGCATTGCCGGCAGTAGGTCAGACTTGTTCCCAGTGCATGTTGGACTCCGGCAGGGCTGCCCTTTGTCACCGGTCCTGTTCATAATTTTTATGGACAGGATTTCTAGGCGTAGCCAAGTGCCGGAGGGGATCCGGTTTGGGAACCACAGGATTTCGTCTCTGCTTTTTGCGGATGACGTTGTCCTGTTGGCTTCATCGGACCGAGACCTTCAGCATGTGCTGGGGCGGTTTGAGGCCGAGTGCGACGCGGCAGGGATGAGAATCAGCACCTCCAAGACCGAGGCCATGGTTTTCGACCGGAAAAGGGTGGCATGCCTTCTCCGGGTGGGTGGAGAAGTCCTGCCTCAGGTGGAGGAGTTCAAGTATCTCGTAGGGGTGTCACGGTACACACAAGTCACGGTTCGGTACGTACCTCGGTTTAGGGGTCACGGTTCGGTACGGGCTCGGTACGGGTTCGGTACAACGGGAAAAAAAATACAAAAAGTCCCAAATGTATAAGACGAGTTTTTTCTTCCTTTATTTTGATCATAACATTTGAAAGTTAAAGTTTGTTCAATTGGCTACAAAACTAAAAAGCATCTCTTATTAAAGTGTAAAATAAATAGAATAAAACATTTAACTTGTGCATAAGTGTTTTTAATTTTACCACGACCTTTGGGTAGTGACCGAAAGGACAACATCGCGGATACAAGTGGCCGAGATGAGTTTCCTCCGCAGGGTGGCTGGACGCTCCCTTAGAGATAGGGTGAGGAGTTCGGTCACCCGGACGGAGCTCGGAGTCGAGCCGCTGCTCCTCCACATTGAGAGGAGTCAGCTGAGGTGGCTTGGGCATCTGTACCGGATCCTCCTGGACGCTTCCCTAGGGAGGTGTTCTAGGCATGTCCCTCCTCCCTAGGGAGGTGTTCCAGGCATGTCCCTCCGGGAGGAGACCCCGGGGAAGACCCAGGACACGCTGGAGAGACTATGTCTCTCGGCTGGCCTGGGAACGTCTCGGACTCGCCTCGGAGGAGTTGGAGGAAGTGTCTGGGGTGAGGGAAGTCTGGGCATCTCTGTTAAGGCTGCTGCCCCCGCGACCCGGGAACGGATAAGCGGCGGACGATGGATGGATGGATGGATGTTTAGAGACACAAACTGCTCAAAGTTAATTTACCGGTATACTATGTAGACAGAAATACTTCTTCACATTTTGGTGAAGTAAATGTCCTTTATGAGGGGTGTGATGTACAGGGTTCATGCACAAGTCTGTATTCCGAAGTCTGTATTGCTTTGAAAGTTTGGATACACGTTTAGGATGAGTTTTAAAAGACAACAACAGATTTGTGTTAGCACAACGCCATGGAGGAACGACATCACCAGTAAACTTAGAGAAACAATTGTTGCCGATCAATATGGAAAGGGTTATTAAGCCACTTCCAAACTATTAAGAGTCCATCATTCCACGGCAAGAGATATCATTCACAAGGGAATTCATTCAAAACAGTTTTCCCAGGAGTGGAAGTCCTGGAGTTTTAGGATCACTTAAGCAGAATGAACTAAAACATATGCTGAGTTTACTGAACCTGCTTTGCTGTACAGGACCCAGATCCAGATTTTCACATTTCATTTGTACCTTCTTTTCTTTTAGCTTTGACAAATCCTGCTGAGCGGAGCATCAAATTAAAAGACTCCTGCTTATTGCAAAACACCACCAGTGATTCATTAGCTTAAGCAAATATACAGTAAGTAATAGAGAAAGTGGGAACTGGTTCTCTTGTTAAGTTTACTTCCAGTAAGCTTGTCTCCTCCATCACATCAGCCCTGTGAATATTTTCTCTGTAAGCTGCTCTGTGAAGTGTGAAACTGATATCCGCCCCCCGAGGTCGGCATCCTAATCCAGCCTGCACAGCTGAGATTTGTAACCATACAGCATCTGCACTGTCTTCGCTCCTCACTGTGTCAGAAATGTTGTCTGAATTTGTCCTATTGACGGTCTGATCTCCTCCTCGCCTGTCTTTGCAGAGCAGCGTGACGCCGTGGAGTCCCACCGGGATCTGAGGGCGAGGAATTCGGCATCCCGACAGTGTGGAAGAACCCTGACACTGATTCCCCGCAGTCATGAAGGGACCAGCTGTTTGATCGCACGTGGCCTGGGCCATCACAGCCGCTGCTTTTTTGCTGCTTCTGATTGGATGTCGCTTCACTTCTTCGGATCCCATCCAGCGTCCTCTGGTTTAAATTTCCTTCTCGCTTCTCGAAGATGAGATTCTGCCTCAATCATGACATCATTTTGCAGAAAATGTTTTCTGAGGAGTTGACCGTGAAAGCCGTTGGAGCCTTTTGGAAACGTTAAAGGGGATATTTGCTGCAAATTTAGTCTCTCCTTCAATGAGTGACACCTGCATATCTTGAAAACAGAAACCAGGATTGAGGAACCCATAACATTTAGTGTTCATACTAGTAACAATACATGTAACTGAAACGTTTACATGCAATTTAGTTTAAAACTTATTTTTTTGTGGATTTGGTGCCTCTGGTTCATGTAAATCACAGACCTATACACGCTTGTCTTTAAATGACTCATTTTTATTTTAAAAACACACTGAGGATGCTGCTTTTTAAAGATGTAAAGACTCTCGACATAACGAGACCAGCGTTCAGACATGAGACCGTCACTGAAATTCCTTTTTTTTCACTTTGATTTTGTTAAAGTGTCCTTTTTAAATTCGGATTTTTGTAAAAACCAGACTTATTACCCAAAATATCCTGTGATTTCAGCCAGCAGGTTCACTAAGTATTTGACACAAGCAGCCTTTTAACCCTGCGTGTACTCAGCCAGTTGGCAGTTTTATTAATCCACAAGTTAAAAAGAAATCTTCTGAGACAGATCATACGTGGACGTCCAAAAGAAAGCAGAAGCTCCTCCCGTCCTTCTTTCCTGCCTTAGGGGCCAAACACGCTGCTCATCCCATCACCGCCATGGTGATGTCACAGGGCACCTACACCTTCCTGGCCTGTTTCGCTGGGTTCTGGTTGGTCTGGGCCTTCATCGTCATGCTCTGCTGCTTCTGCAGCTTCCTCCAGCGCAGATTAAAGCGCCACCGCGAAGAGCGGCGAAGAGAGCAGTGTCTGCGGACTGTGGAGACGGAGCCGCTGAGCTGCCACCACGCCGGATACCCACCCGTGCTTCCGGCTCCACCTCCGCTGCCTCCGCTGCTCCAACGGGAGCCCCCCCAGTTGTGCTCTCCTCAAACGCTGTCATCGCCGCCTCTTCCTCTGCCCGTTCCTCATCCCCTGCCTCAAGCAACCTGGGTCAGCATGCCAGGTAACGTGTCATGACGATTATGTTCATTCTCATTTACTCTGAGAGCACAAAAAGATCAGGCGACATGGCAAAAGTCGCTGAAATCATGTGCTTTAGTACAAAAAAGAGCATGTCCTCATTTACTGCCACCGTCAGTGCTTTGTCGGGTTTAGGTGTATAAAAATAGACACTTTCATTCACGAGAATCATCATTTAAACTCTTTTTCTTTTGTTCGAATCAACATGTATCACACAGAAAAAAATATGAGCTGTTTGTTAGGAATGGGTGATATTTTACCGTTCACGATATACCCTCCAAAAAATTCCCCACGGTAAGAATTTGTCATCTCACGGTAAAAACGATAAATTCCCGTTGATGACGTTTTTGTGTAAAGCTGATTTATGGTTCTGCGTTAAATTGCGCACAACGTACGTGTGCGTGAAGGAAGGAAGGAAGGAAGGAAGGAAGGAAGGAAGGAAGGAAGGAAGGAAGGAAGGAAGGAAGGAAGGAAGGAAGGAAGGAAGGAAGGAAGGAAGGAAGGAAGGAAGGAAGGAAGGAAGGAAGGAAGGAAGGAGCCAGAAAGAAAGAAAGAAAGAAATGAGCCAGAAAGAAAGAAAGAAAGAAATGAGCCAGAAAGAAAGAAAGAAATGAGCCAGAAAGAAAGAAAGAAAGAAAGAAATGAGCCAGAAAAAGAAGAAAGGAGCCAGAAAGAAAGAAAGAAAGAAATGAGCCAGAAAGAAAGAAAGAAAGAAAGAAAGAAAGAAATGAGCCAGAAAGAAAGAAAGAAAGAAACAAAGAAACAAAGAAATGAACCAGAAAGAAAGAAAGAAAGAAATGAGCCAGAAAGAAAGAAAGAAAGAAAGAAAGAAAGAAATGAACCAGAAAGAAAGAAAGAAAGAAATGAGCCAGAAAGAAAGAAAGAAAGAAAGAAATGAGCCAGAAAGAAAGAAAGAAAGAAATGAGCCAGAAAGAAAGAAAGAAAGAAAGAAAGAAAGAAATGAGCCAGAAAGAAAGAAAGAAAGAAAGAAAGAAATGAACCAGAAAGAAAGAAAGAAAGAAAGAAAGAAAGAAAGAAAGAAAGAAAGAAAGAAAGAAAGAAAGAAAGAAAGAAAGAAAGAAAGAAAGAAAGAAAGAAATGAGCCAGAAAGAAAGAAAGAAAGAAAGAAAGAAAGAAAGAAAGAAAGAAAGAAAGAAAGAAAGAAAGAAAGAAAGAAAGAAAGAAAGAAAGAAAGAAAGAAAGAAAGAAAGAAAGAAATGAGCCACAAAGAAAGAAAGAAAGAAAGAAAGATAAATTCCCATTAATGACGTGTTTGTGTAACAAACATGGAGGATCTGAGTCATTCCAGTTTTGCAGTACAGGTGTACTAACAGGTGTAACTCATTTAATTGGTTTTTATCAATTCAATTTAATTGGTGTAGTTTAGTAGCATTTAGTATCTTTTAGAGCAGTGTTTTGGGGGCTCCAAAGACTGAATGTGGTGATAGATTTATAGTTACAAAGGTGGAGTTGAATTGGTATTTTTTTTTTTATCGTCATTTTTATCGTTATCGGGATAAATGCCAGAAATGATCGTGATACATTTTTTAGTCCATACCGCCCATCCCTACTGTTTGTGTGGTGACAGGGACGCAGAGGAGGAGAATTACATAATGGACTATCAGGGTCTTTTTTCAGTGCTTCATTTCCCGGCTCTCACCACCCAGTCTGCCAGGCAGCGTTCCCCCGCAGGACGTTCTGGTGACAGCTGCCTCGGAGGTGTGGGCGACGGCCGCACAGCCCGGCCAGGGAACGACTGAGTGACAACAAGGCCGGGCTACTCCCAAAAGTAAAGAGAGACAAGAAAGAGACGATCAGACACAGAGAATAGTATCAGCAGAGTGCAGTTACACCATTTCCCGTATGAACACAGTAAATTGTCGGTGGACTGTCACCTTTTATGCTTTCCAGGATCCCCAAGCAAATACATTGCTGTTGGGCTCTGTAAGTTTGCTTTTTTAAATTTAAAAACAAATCATAAACAAGTCAGTCTTACGAGACTAAAAAACTCATATGTTGTTTGACAGAAAACTAACGCTTTAGACGAATTTTTCTAGGCTGTAACAGCACAATCAATTCAAAATGTCTAGTGATTTCAATGACCGCTGTGTGTCTTTATTAAGATCAGCACTTTGACGGGCGCTGATAAGCGGTGCTAAAAGAGGGGGCGGTCAAGGACAGTCAAAAGCTTTTTATCAGCCAGCCTCATCCAACAGTAAAACAGGAAGGTCACAACAAGAAGGTCAAGATTAGTGAGTTCAATAGGAGCATAAGTTTCAACGTGAGAATCAGACATCAGCAGGGAATGAACAATTAAGCCCGAGTTTAACCAATGATTAAAAATGAGCGCGATGAGATGAATTTCCAAAACAAGAGAGAAACACAAAAACGGGAGTGAGATGACGATGGGACAGGGGATGAGATGAGAAAGAGGCTTCTAAGGTTTATGAATGTGAGATAAAGGTATAGGAGACATGGGATGTAAAATATAAGACTAGACGGAAGATATTTGGGGCAGAAATTTAGGGAATAAGGGAGACATAAGTTGAAGTGAAGCAAAATCAATGAGATAAAACTGATTTGAGGAGAGATGTGCCACAAAGAATGGGGAGATGCAAAAGATGGAATAATAAAAGGAATAAGACATTGGATGATTGAGAAAATAAAAGATAAATTACTTTGAGATGTACAGGACTGTCTCAGAAAATTAGAATATTGTGATTTTCTGTAATACAATTACAAAAACAAAAATGTCATACATTCTGGATTAATTACAAATCAACTGAAATATTGCAAGCCTTTTATTATTTTAATATCACTGATCATGGTTTACAGCTTAAGAAAACTCAAATATCCTATCTCAAAAAATTTGAATATTCTGGGAATCTTAATCTCAAACTGTAAGCCATAATCAGCAATATTAAAATAATAAAAGGCTTGCAATATTTCAGTTGATTTGTAATTAATCCAGAATGTATGACATTTTTGTTTTTTTTTAATTGCATTACAGAAAATAAAGGACTTTATCACAACATTCTAATTTTCTGAGACAGTCCTGTACAGTATATGTGATTCAATGATAACGAATTCAAACGTATATAAGAAAATGAAAGATGATATGAAATATAATTTTACAAAATAATGTGCAAAAACTATGAATAGCTGGGAAAAAATTAATCTAATTTTAGAAAGAGGAGGGATGCATAATGAGAGGTGTTTCAGATGAGGTCATGCAAAATGAAATGATTATTAGAGATATAAGGGGGGTGAAGCTTTTCAAGGATTTAAGATAAAATAAGATGAGGAAATGGCACATGAGGTGAAGTACAGATGACAAGCGAGATGTCACAAATTACAAGACTTGTTGGGAAAGGGAGAACAGATTTGTGAGATGACAAATACTGTAGATGAAGACTCTTCACAGGAGATGCCAAATAGTACTGAGAACATGACAGAATACAAAATATAAGACAAAAAGAACGAGTAATCATATTGGAGCTGAAGGGAGTTTCAGAAAAGAAGAGAAACGAGAAAGTGGCACAGCATAATAAGGCAGGAGAAGAAGAGGATTAAAAGGAGATAAGGATAATAAAGTGGTAGGATGAGACTGAGAAATTACAAAAGAGGAGAAATTGGATGAGAGGAAGATGCTCGAGAGCGAAGATCATGTCATGCAAAGTGAAATAATTTACAATAAGTACCGGTAGTTCAGAAGTGATATATCAGATGCAAAATTAGCACAAAGAGATGAGACATAAGATGAGGGAATGGAGGACAGGATTCGTCGGATTAGTTTGAAAAATTTGGTTTGAAATGTAGTAAATCTTTGAAGAAAACTAATAAAAGAGAAGAAAACAGAAGAGGTGGATTACGTGAGACTTCAGATAGAGGAATACAACATAAGGTAACTAATCAGAGAAGAAGGAAATGTGAGCTGAGAGGAGATCTGAGGGTTAGAGAGAAGATTTAGTGACATTAGTAGAAAGCCTTAGATGCGACTGAATTTATAGGTAAGAGATAAGATCAGACATCAAACACTGTAATCTAACATGTCTAATATGATCCCTATGTTTTATACTGCGACTACAATAGATGATCTGCAATGTGAAATGACAGCATTTAACCACACCAAATCACATTATTCTCCCACATTCAACCCAAAAGCACGTAGGGTTTTCCGTGTGGAAGCATCACTGCCACTTCTCTCTGGTGCTGAAGTCTCTGCGTGGTTGACGTTTATTTAAAACCGTCCTGGCAGCTGCTTCCATTGTTTACAGCAGAGAGACTGACAGGAGAATTAGTGTCGAGTGGAGGAACAAGGAGAGTCAGATCCTGTAGGTATCCATCAGGCGTGACGCGGGAGTGGTGGTTTGTGGCCAGGTACACACGCACAGGAAGACATTTGCATCCATAAATACACGCGGCTCCATGGCAACAGTTCAGCAAACAGCTGTTAGTTTCCAACACCGACGTCTGTTATGGTAGCTGTAAACGGCCACAGTGAGAAATGACATGTGCGTTGATTTAAATACTGGAGCCGTTTCACGTAAGGGACGGCATGGATCAGTTTTCAGACACTATGACATACCTGAATTCATGAATATTCATCTGTAGATGAAGCAAAGTGTTTGGAAGCAGGAATCAAATGTTTTTGAATGCTGGTTGTTATATCAAGTATATGTTTTTTTTTAGAGTTCATAGCCTCTTTAATTTATCAAAGAGTTATGAGTATTAAACCCACTTCAGTCATCAGGAAAAGTTAGTTTAATGTTTAACGCTGTGCAAGCCATATCCTGCAACAACGGGATGCTTACTGTATATGGTACAATGCTGTTGTGTGACACATCATTTGTAATCGATGCCGGTATAAAGTGACATCTTCAAAGCGTGCACATCCCAATTTGTTAAATGCCTGTTGCCTCGCTTCCTCCCTCCTTATGTCTGTTCTTCATCCTCTGCCGGTTAGAGGGCCTGAGATTCAAGCAGAGGAGTCAAGGATGTTCAAATCTGGAAATATACATAAAAAAAAGACGTACCGTATTTTCCGCACTACAAGGCGCACTTTCAATGAATTACGTATTTAAAAACCTTTTCCATATATAAGGTGCACCGCATTATAAGAGGCACTAAATATATGGTAAAATACCATACTATAGTGACTGGGGTTGAGTTACGTATCTACCTGATGGAGCTGCGCTACAGGAAATGCTACAAAATCCTACAGCAAATTAAAAAAAAAAAACAAGAAGAAAAGTACCGTATGTCAAACTTTATTAACAAAATAAATACCAGCTTTGCTCCGTCTCGTCAAAGTCACCATTACGCGGGTCGGCGTCGCTGCTGTTGTCTTGAACATCTGTGACGATTCCTGACGTTTTTAGCGCCATTACTTCGGCGACACCAACTACAGTAGCTACAATCCCCCTGACTACAGTCACAGAAATTACCGTAATGATCACATATAAGGCGCACTGTATTATAAGGCGCACTGCCGGTTTTTGAGAAAATGAAAGGCTTTTAAGTGCGCCTTATAGTGCGGAAAATACGGTATATAAAAAAATGTAAAAATCAGCCAAATTTGGTTTCACGCCGAGAATAAAAATGTAAAAAAAATGATTTTAACTGAGTTGAGGATGTGCTCATATTTTCATCACTTTTTATAGGAAGACTGGAGCAGGTTAGCAGAGCCTCTTCATGCATACTGTACGTAGCCGGTCTGGAATCGGCTGATTGGGTCGTACCAGGATTGGTGGTTCGCTCCCCAGCGTTGCTGCGTGTCAAAGTAACCTTGAGCATGATGCACTTGTTTTACCCGGTAATACTGCCAAACTTGGAGGTAGAAATTGGAAGTTAAATTTGCAGTTCGACTAATGGCCACTAGATGGCCACTTGGGGGCTAGCTACACATTAAACAAATTAAACTGTTTAACCATACAATGTTACATGTTTTCGCTTTCTTGTAATAGTTTTTCTTTCCAAAATGTGGCCTAAGAAATACGTTTTTAGTACTTGAGCTGAAAATATACAAGCCCAATGGTGTGCAAATAAAAACCGAGTAATGGTTTGTAGAAATCAAACCCATGTTTTATTCAAAAGTAAGGCATTTTGCATATTTCAGCGAGACATTTCTATACTGCATGCTGCATCCATTAGAAAAAGCATCTCTTCACTAGAGCAGACACTGGATGGTGGACTGGCCTTTAATCCCCACCCAGTGAATACATTTGAAACGTCATGAAATGAAAAATACGTCAAAGGATATTTCAAACTATTGAGACGCTTGAACCCGAGCTGCTCAGTGGTGTCTTTTTACTGCTTTCCTTGCCCCACATTTCTGTATCACAGCTAACGAATTCAGACTCTGCTGAAATACCGCAGCAGATTAGCCCTTTGTTTTCTCTTCATCTATTTCAATAAAAGCAGCTCACGTATCAGCGGCTGCAGTGGCTGGAATCTCAACCCTTAAATCAGAGTCGTCTGACCGATTTACGTCCCAGTGCAACTTAGAAGCAACTAACAAACCTAAGAAACTCATGTCCACATTTCTGCATCAGTCTGAACATTTTATTGCTGTATTTTACAACTGCTGGCAAATATAAGCAAACAGTTGCTCGGAAATGTAATTAGCAGCAGGTGTGAATGATCCAGATGTCACAAAACAGGTGTTGCAGCTTTGTGCAATAAAGGGACAAAGATGCTGAAGACCTCAAAGAGACACGAACTGAAGAGACACGAGTTACGGCTGTTCCTTCATTCTCCACATCTTTTTATGCTTTTTCTCAAAAGTAATTACATGCAGTGACTCTATCATCATGTCTTCTCTGAGAGTGTAGCGAATGCACATAAATTAGACATCTCTCACTGTCAGGTTGACCACAATCTTTGAGAAATATGCTACTAAATTGAAATATGCAAAAGCTGTGGAAATAAGACAGATAAGTGCACCAACAGGTGCTGCTAACATTAAATTATGTCTTATGCAAAAGTAACAGCTCAACGTAGCCTAATGTAGCGGAGTAAGAGTAACAATTTCTTCTTCACAAATCTACTCAAGTAAAAGTAAAAAGTATAGTGATTCAAAACTACTCCTAAAAGTACAACATTGCCCAAAACTTACTCAAGTAAATGTAACGGAGTAAATGTAACTCGTTACCACTCACCTCTGCTTAAGCTGCATGGTTCCGTGTACGATGGCGTAATGTTAACGGATGCATTTTCCTGTTGAAAGTGCAACTGTGACCGGTCTTGAATCTTTTTCTGGGATCGACTTCTGAACCATTCCAGCCTACTTTCACCCATGCTTGGAGGGAACCTCCCATCTCGACTTCAAGGCTTCCAACCCTCACTTGGCACAGATGTACCCGTACAGTGGACCCGCCCGTACCTTACACCCTGATGTTCGGTGGCGGCTTGTATCACGCTCATCTTTCCACAGTCTCCGTCTTGAATGGGAGATTTAATGGACAGCGTTACTGAGTAGCAACCGTTGAAAGGAGATGGCAGACACTCATGAATCATCATTTGCATCATCATTAACACATGTAGTGTTTCTCTAATAACCCCAGAGAGCCTGGCCTCTGTTGCTCTTTTGCTTAGGGCCTGTTCTTCCCTGCTACGATTAATGCCTCAGTACAATCTTTCAGTCCAGCCTTTTCTCGCTAGTGGTAGGACTTCTTGATATCAGTCACTGCGTTTACATGCATCAATAACCCTTTTAAAACCCGAATATTGGCAATAACCCGAATTTGCACGGCCATGTAAACACCAATAACCCCTTTGAATAACCCGAATTTGCTCATATTCCAGTTTTTAAAAACCCGAATAGGACCCCTGGGTTACTCCTTTTAAAACTTGAATATTCGGTCATGTAAACGCCAAACGGAATATCCCCATCAAACGGAACGGGAATTTGTTTTCTGCGCATGCTCTGTTCACAAGGAATCCTGGTCTTTTGAGTCCAGCAAGTTCTTATAAACACGGAGAAACGCAAGACAACGCCACACTTTTGGAGTGAGTGGACTAATCACTTCATAAATGTAATGAAGGATATGAACATTTTGCATTTGTAGACGGTAGAAAGTACCGGGATAGCGAGATTTAAAAGAAGGTGAGCGAAAAGTTGCGCCAAGCAGCATTTGTTTTGTATTTGGATACAGGAAGAAGAAGCGGAAATGACGATAATTGCATCATGATGTTCTCCGCGCGTCGCTGGTTTGATCGAGATATCCTGAATGATTAACTACCATGTAAACAGGGATAACCCTGTTTGCTCATGCATGTAAACGGAATATTCCGAATGTGTCAGTAACCGGAATATTAGCAATAACCCGAATTTTGACTGCATGTAAACGTAGTCAGTCACTTCTTCCATCCATCGGCGATACATACCGTGCAGGGGCTTCTCCTTTCATGACGGTCGCTCCTCGTTTCCTCTTTCTATTTGGGTTCATCTTGCTTAATTGTCTACTATAGGGGGTGATCTTTGATCTGAAATAATTGACCTTTGTTTTTTCATCCTGTTTTTGACCTTCTGGCCTCCCTCGCCACTGAGAGTCTCAGGAAGGTGTGAACAGTACATCAGTTGTTTCCGTCTCCCTCTCCCTCTGTCACCAGACTATTTGCCAGCTGGGTATCTGATTACGTATTTATGGCTCATGGATACGTTGTTATTACAAATATGATATTATATAGATAAATATGCAACGATAATGTTAGACCACAGTCGGCGAGTGACTGAAACCACATTTGTGTTCATATCGTTCCATCTTTATTAGCCGTTGTGTTTAATGGACAGCGTTACTGAGTACTGAGTAGTGAGTTGAATGGAGATGGCAGGCACTCGTGAATCATCATTTGCATCATCATGAACACATGTGGTGTTGCTCTCACATCCAGATAAAATATGGCTTTGTTGACATTTTACCACATTGTGAAAATTATTAAGTGCACTTCAAAGCAGCAGTCCTGTATGACACACACACACACACACACACACACACACACACACACACACACACACACACACACACACACACACACACACACACACACACACACACACACACACACACACACAAAGGAAAGTCGGAGAAGTCTGAAACGTGAGTGATATATGAGAGCAGATGCTCCGATTTTACATTTCCTGCAGCCGGCAATACTGTCACATGCAACGCCGCAGGCAGGTGATAAGTACACTTTGACTTTGACCTGAAGATTGAGTGTGTGTGTGTGTGTGCACACGTGCAGAATTGAATATGGCCGTATGGCCAGATGTCCCCAGCTGTCTCCTGTTCTGGTTTGTTTTAATCCACATGCTCATTGACGTGTTTCATGTCCAAAAACACTTCATATTTGCGATAATGGCACAAATATGAACATGCTTTTTTATTTTTTTCAGGAAAGTTAGAACCAGTGTAAACAGAATAAATGCCCTGTTCTGAAGATGTTTCCACCTTTCCAGCGCAATGAAGCCAGCCAATACCTTTTCAATTGTAAGGCCTTTCCTCTAATTGGTCTTATTTGGTTGATACTCATCGATATTAAAGGGGACCTATTATGGCATCTAATACCTATTTTAAACAGGCCTTGAATGTCTTAAAAACAAGCTTTTGATTGTTTTTGCTAAATAAATTAGAAATTCAGCCTCTGAGCCATGTCTGCAGCATCCCATTCTCTAACCTCATTATCTATGTGGGATTCTTAGTGGGCGGGGCTATGATAATGAGGCACTGTGCTGATTGGCTGCCTGAATGATGCAATACACCGCTACGAAAAAATGGAGGAAGCTCCGGCCGGTGGAGTTAGTTGTGGGCGTGGTTTCACGGATCGGAGGCCAACCTATGTAAATCGCGCCCGTCGTTACGTAACGACGGGAGCAGAATCTGAACGGCTCGTAGATCCACATCAGACTGGACGGCTCATCCAGGCGGCTGTACAGACACTGCAGAATTTGGTTGCTTTCCTCCTTCTCTGAGTTGGCAGGCTGAGGGGAGACCACTTTATATATGTTAAAGCAAGAAAAACGTGTTTTTCATAATAGGTCCCCTTTAAGTGTCCTGAACTTCCAATCAAGACATTACATTTGGGATAGTGGTGCAAATATAAAAAGGAGCGATTCTTTCCGGGTATTTAAAACCTCAAATCAGAAAAAAGTTGTGAAGGTATAGAAAATGAAAAAAGGCAGTAAGTCTTAATTAGGAACAGTTAGAATCCAATATTTTAAATGTATTTTTGTTGCCATAAATAATATTTATTTCTGCATTTCAGGTCTGTAAAGCATAAAAAAGGACCAAAAAGAAATGTATACATGCGCTTTGTAGATATGCCATTCTTCCTCACAGTAGGAATGGGTGATATTTTACCGTTCACGATAAACCGTCAAAAAAATTCCCCACGGTAAGAATTTGTCATCTCATGGTAAAAACGATAAATTCCCGTTGATGACATTTTTGTGTGAAGCTGATTTATGGTTCTGAGTTAAATCCACGCATAATGTACGTGGGAAGGAAGGAAGGAAGGAAGGAAGGAAGGAAGGAAGGAAGGAAGGAAGGAAGGAAGGAAGGAAGGAAGGAAGGAAGGAAGGAAGGAAGGAAGGAAGGAAGGAAGGAAGGAAGGAAGGAAGGAAGGAAGGAAGGAAGGAAGGATATGAGCAAGAAAGAAAGAAAGAAAGAAAGAAAGAAAGAAAGAAAGAAAGGAAGGATAAATTCTAAATTCGCGTTGATACGTGTTTGTGTAACAAACATGTCATTCCAGTTTTGCAGTACAGGTGTAACTCATTTAATTGGTTTTTATTAATTCAGTTTAATTGGTGTAGTTTATATTATTTAGTATCTTTTAGAGCAGTGATTTGGGGGCTCTAAAGACTGAATGTGGTGATAGATTTATACTTAAAAAGGTGGAGTTGAATTGGTATTTTTTTTATCGTCATTTTTATCGTTATCGGGATAAATGCCAGAAATTATCGTGATACATTTTTTAGTCCATACCGCCCATCCCTGCCTCACAGCACATAAAATAAAATGTATACAACAGTTAAATTAAAGCTCTATTATTGTATCAAATAATTGAGTGACGTGTCATTGAGGATGCCCCAACACTGGGTTAGGGTCAATGAGTGGTCATGATGTTACTGATGATTGTGTGAGATAGAACTGGCTGCTGTTTACGTCTCTTCTGCTCTCAGTTAAACATTAAAATGAAGATGGATGTTTTGTTTGTTTTTTTTGCCTGACCAACCTTTGACCTGCAGTGTTCTCTGTCTTTCAGACACTGATGTATTTGGAAAGCCACCCTGCTACGAGGAGGCAGTCCTGATGGAGGATCCTCCTCCGCC
The DNA here is from genome assembly GCF_033807715.1 of Cololabis saira. Taxonomy (NCBI): domain Eukaryota; kingdom Metazoa; phylum Chordata; class Actinopteri; order Beloniformes; family Belonidae; genus Cololabis; species Cololabis saira. The sequence continues at coordinate 35,143,942 of NC_084600.1, forward strand.
CTACAGCGAGGTGTTGGCCGACCCGCGAGGAGGAACCTACCTTAAGCCGGCCCTGCCCAGAGCCGCACCGCCGCCGCCTTTGAGGGAGAACCGTGAGCCGGTCCAGGTGTTCACCTCTCAGACCATCAAGCCTTCTGCAGCGGCTGTATTCCCCGATCGGGGTTATTCCTCACTCATTCGCCTGCCTTCTTCTCAGCGCTGGGACTCCTTGGGTCATCTCTTGTCAAACATGGATTTAAACCACAACAACCTCACGCCACCGGGAGCCCGCTCCCTTCAGGCTGCTGCCGCCATGGCCACCATGCCCCGCAGAGAGCTCAGGACTCATCACGACGGACTTGGGCTCAGGGCTGGAATGCAAGGACTTCCAGGAGGAATGCATGGGTTTCAGGGAGGGTTTCAAGAGCCATTTCAGGGAGTCCACAGACTTAGGGGTTTGGAGCCCAGCTGCGGCATGCCGACAGCCTTCCCTCTGCTGGGTCGGAGCACCGCCGTTTAGACCTGGATCCTGACAGAGAGAACCTATCCAAACCAGAAATTTGTGAAAGCCGATGAGCCTTTGAGCTCAAAATCTTCAAAGACAGACTTTCTGTCGTATTGCTCAGAGTTTACTGCAGCAGTGATGCTACAAAAGAGACGTTTTAAGAACCAAAGGAGTTACAAGCGTCTGCAAAAGCATCAGGAGTTCAGTTCCATATGCAGCTTTGTTGATCGAAGTTGCAACTTAGTCTGCTGGGATCATTTCTGAGACATTTGAAAATTAGACTAAAATCTGTGTAAAACGGACAAAACTCTTGTCATATAGAGCTGTAATGAGTCCGAGACTGTTTGAACAGCAGAGGAGAGAAGCCTAAATGAGGGGAGGATGGGAAACAAATGAGCCGAAAGCACATCTTACTCTCCCCTACGACTTTATTTTCATCTCTACCTCCCTTTGCATTCATCCCTGATCTCCTCCCCTCTCTCTCTGTGCCTGAGAAACCTATTGTACCAGCCTGCTGTTGCCATAGCACCGGCGAACTGTCTGTTGCTGACGACCTCTCCTCCTTTATCTGCTCTTATTTTTTAAGCGCTCTGCTCGCAGCTTGCATGCTCTCAAGGATTGTGAGCACTGGTAGTTACAAAAGAGTACATGGCAACCTTCGGCGGGACTCTGCCGTCATGGTTATGACACCGAGCAGAAGGACAGCTCTCTCAATTGCTGCCAAGACAGGTCTAAAGGTAGAAACCATGTCCATGGGTTATGTGTCATAACTCGCTGCTTTTGTCACTTTAGGTGTCATCTTCAATGTTGGTAGGGCTGATTTTGTCGTCAGAGGATGACAACGGTTGTGTCTGATTAGAAAAAGATTTTTTTACCTACAAACTTAACATTATTTTAAACCCTATCTCTTGTGAAATAAAAACATCCTCATCTACAAGCCTTTTTCCAGTGGTTTATTTAGAAGAAAAAGAGTTTGGGTTTTTTTTGGGGTGGGGGGTGAGAACTGTATCGCAGTCACTGGTGTTAACAGCTAGCTACATTCCCTTCCTCATTTCAGATGCCGCTAATGAAACATCTGAAACAAGGCCCACTGGAACGGAAAGGAAGGGCCTGTCCCAATACTCCCCCTACCCCTAGTTTTCATCCCTACCCCTAAATTTTGCGCGTTCCCGTGAGGGTAGTGGTGTCCCAATTCCTCTTCCCACCTAGGGGGAGTGACGAAAAGTAGTGTAGTGGCTATGAATCTGTCCCTACGTTTGTAGGGGTTTTCGGATGCACACTAGTTGACCTAGGGACCAAAAAATTTCCCAGAATGCTTTTCGTCGTCATTTGCGGACTGAATCCAAAAAAAAAAACATGGCGGACATTTCTTATTTTTTAGTGAATAAAATCAATATTTTCAGTTTCTGCATAAAAATGCGTTTTGATTACATTTCTGGCGAGAAATATATATTTTACTTTCATAATATTCACTCAGTGAATGTACATAATCACTTTTTTGCCCGTTTTTTGCAACCTCGCCAGAATAAAGGCTGATTTATGGTCCCACGTTACACCAACGCAGAGCCTACGGCGTAGGTTACGCGGCGACCTGCGGCGTACGCCGTACCCTACGCCGTACCCTACGCCGTACCCTACGCCGTACCCTACACTGTAGTTACGCGCCGATTTAACGCGGAACCATAAATCAGCTCCCGAGCCGGCAGGCTGTTCTCATCCCGAAAACTTCGGATCAAATTTCTTAACAGGCGTTATTTGGATAAACTGAGCCCAGGTTGGGGATCTTAACGGTTACTTTTACGTCTGAAAAAATATTAAAACTTAATAAAGTGGCATATTAACAGCGCTACAGCTGAAATTAAAACAGCTTTTGGCTCTCAGCTTCCTGATTAGGAGTAGGGATGAAAACGAGGGGTAGGGGGAGTATTGGGACAGGCCCCTGGGAAGATTTCAAGTGCCCTAAAATCTGTCCCTTCTTTTTTAGTGGTAGTGAAGAAAAGAAGGGCGAGTGAAAGAAAGTAGGGGGTGTATTGGGATTGGGCCGAAGACTGCTCCTGTTCCAGCTGCAGCCAGAGCCGCTGGTCAACTGGCAGAACTCAGCTGGCAGTTTTCCTTTCAGATGTCATTTCGGCCGTGACATCTGAAAGGAGGACTGATGGACAGATTGGATCAGAATGAATGAAAGGTTACAGCATTAGTTAGTAAGTTGTTAACAGTAAAGGTCAGCATGAGTTAGGATAAGGTAAGATAACCAAGTTATGGGTCTCCGAGGTCAGAGGGTTGTGCTCCCCCTCCTTGTATGTTTCATTTATTTGGCCCGTTTTATCCAAAAATGGGTCCCTGTGCTCCGACAGCTGCTCTTCAGAAATCTATGAATTATGTCATACAAGGTTGTTGTTTTTTTTTTTGTTATATGTGAGAAACTTCATATGGAGACAAACACACTGACAACAAAGAAATCACTATATAGCTTACACACATAGCTGCTGAAAACAAAGAGGTGACACAGACAAGACACAGTTGGAAAAAATCAAACAAGACAACGAGAGGTGAAGGGAGGCTGCAAGTACAGGTTAGCCCAGTGTTTTCACTGAAAATTAAAAGAACAAAAACTATCAACACACCAATAAAGAAGACTGTTTCATTAAATTGTCCTCGGACCAGGAGTTGCAACCAAATGTATAGTAGTGTGAAAAAAAAAAAAAAGGTTGCAAGAATGCATGTGACAATGAAAGAAGTTTGCACTGTTATTGAGTGCTTAAAATGAGAAACCTACTATATATGATTAGATAATCAGGCACATTTCTAGCAATACAAGAGTGAATAAGCTGTTGTGTGCTCAGCTATTGGCTGCATAGATCATGTTCCACATCAGTAATAAACTGAAAAGTATCAACAAACAGGGCGTAATTAATCTTTGAGGAGGAAAAACAAACATGAGAAACTAAAATTGAATTGAATGTAAATGAGAATTACTTAAAATATAATTTTGCCATTTCCATCAACCTTTTCTAAAAATGCAAAATGTAGAATATACAGGACTGTCTCAGAAAATTAGAATATTGTGATAAAGTCCTTTATTTTCTGTAATGCACAAATGTCATACGTTCTGGATTCATTACAAATCAACTGAAATATTGCAAGGCTTTTATTATTTTAATATTGCTGATCATGGCTTACAGCTTAAGAATATCCTAAAATATCCTATCTCAAAAAATGTGAATATTCTGGGAATCTTAATCTTAAACTGTAAGCCATAATCAAAGCAATATTAAAATAATAAAAGGCTTGCAATATTTCAGTTGATTTGTAATGAATCCAGAATGTATGACATGTTTGTTTTTTTAATTGCATTACAGAAAATAAAGAACTTTATCACAATATTCTAATTTTCTGAGACAGTCCTGTAATGAAGATATTCTGAGCAAAGTATTTGTCCTTTGGTTTCTGCCAAAACAGCTCTGAGTCATAAAAGACCCTTTGAGACTCTAAATTGTAGTATCAGAGAAATCTGTCTTTTGTTTCTTGAAAGCTACTGTCAGTCTACCTGACGCTGTTATTGTGCGATTTTATGATCGGTGCACGGCCTTTTCATAGTCACGGCTCCGTTTATTCATACTGATGGAGCAAATGCCAGTATGTAACATTTACATCAACAACGATAGGCAGAGCGGCTACGTAGCAACAGTTTGCACCTACTAATTAACAGCTATTGAGGGATGTGTCGGCTGGACAGGTGGTGTCGACTGTGACTCCATCAATCCCCAACAAACCTGTAATGCTTCGCCTGCCGACTGGCAGCAACTACAGGCTTTGACAGAAGTTAAAACATCCTCTTTGTGTTTACCTGCCATTTTTCTCTCCCTCCTCATCTTGTGATTTACAAGACATGTGCTGTTATGGTGAGATATGTGGGATTACAGAATTACGACCAAAAGGGACCACTTTCTTGCACTCCATTAAATTTTATAGACGAACGAGTGAGATCAAAATCGATAAAAATGGAAAGAAAAACACTGAATCCATGAGACTATCTGAATGTTTGGGACTAAAAAAGGAGTGTGTTTCGTTCCTAAGCAGTGAAACTGAGCTTAGTTTCAAAATTTGAGTTGAAAAACATCTGTGACCTTCCTCATCATTCATTAATTTGTTCTGCTCTCCAGGTATTTTCGCCTAAACGTTTTTAGAAAAACCGGTTATGTCTTTTTTTTTAAATAAGCGTGACACAGAAATACTCCTTTATTCTCAAATCAAGCAAGAAGACAGAGTTTCTTCCTGTAAAAAACATCATTCTGACCAGTGTGCTAACCTGCAAAGCTCATGTATAACGCATTGATTGCATATCTGTACATTTTCTTTTACTTATAAACTGATTCTCCATCTGCCTCTTGTATTTCTTACTTTCCTTTTTTAAGACAATGTTGTCTTTGCTGCTTTCTGCCTTGACATGAGTGGCTTACACAAGCTTTTATCCTGACACTGCTATTCCTTTGGTGTCAACACACAACTGCGTGAATAAGACGTGGAATCTGCTGCTAAAAGCTGCATCACCACAGACTCGCTGTTTGTGCTCCCAACGAGCCGCTAATTCTCTTCATCTCTCTTCATCGTCTATCCAATACTTTATAAGATGGACGTGAGAAGGCATCAACTTCAGGGACTTTTAAGCTCTGCTGTTCTGTAAGTTGTGACTCACAAAAATGGATCTTACAGTTAATACTCAGTAAAAGATCCAACAGTTGACTTTGAGACTCAACAATTACCAGCTGTTTGCAAACCTTTGTGTTGCAGGTCAAAGTGACACGACAGCGCACACCCACAGGCTGAGTCAAAGCGCTTCATATTCATTATTTTTAGGGCTGAGAAGCTTTCTTCTAGTAACTCTTTCAAGCAAATCACAGTTCCTCCATCTTCTATAATTGTACTGTTAACGACTTCAAAATGTTTTATGGTATGGTTTTTACTCAAGTAAAAGTATAAAAGTACTGGTTTCAAAACTACTTAAAGTATAAAAGTAAAAGTAATGTAAGGGGGAAAAAAGCCATTAAGGACAAAAGCCATTGAAAATGAATGCATCTTAGTATAATGCAAATATATTAGAGAACCATATATGTGTACTATTGAGCATTAACATGTGTTTCAGAGAGCAGGAGATATGATGACTAGTTGCCTATAAGTATTGTAATGGTGCAAAAAGTCAAACTTCAGAGGCATGTTATCATTTATCCTAACCTTTATTGGAATGTACATCCAAGTTTAGTTGCAGGAATCTGAGGGAACGGATGTAAGAACAAAACTGGACAAGAACATCTGAAACAACCACAACCAAATTCACTCTATCCGGATGGAGCAATTTAACTGGATAGTTTTTTTTAAAGGCCGAAATGAAATAGAGTAATGAGGCTGTTTTTAAAATGTAAGGAGTAAAAAGTACAGATAATTGTGGGAAAATGTAAGGAGTAAAAGTAAGAAGTCGTCTGAAAAATAATTACTCCAGTGAAGTATAGATAACCAAAATTTCTACTTAAGTAAGGTAACGGAGTATTTGTACTTCGTTTCTTGACACCTCTGATAACTGGACTTGCAGACGATTGCTGAAGTCTTTCCTCTGCAGCATTATGTTAAAGGGAACCCTGCATATTAAGACATGTAGGTCTTAAAAGATAAATGTTGGTATCAATTATAACAATGTGATATAAAAAACCTTGTTGATGTCTTCGTTTTTATAAAATTTGAAAATATAATTTAACATGTAGGTCGCCATTGTTTTTTACGTTCTGGGTAGTAACGTCACACGGTGGCACCTGCTAACCCCCGTCCACTGTTCTGACACCCAGAAACAGATGAAAACACAGCTAAACAGGTGACGGCGCACCAGAAACACAGATTAAAACACAGCTGAACATTAAGGTGACGGCGCACCTACAAAAAAGTAAAATAAAATTAAAAAAAAGTGCAGCCCCATACAGCATGAACTATAAAAACACCATAAAACTCAGATAGACTAACAGACCACACGTTTCAACTAGCAGATAACCGATGCTACAATAAAAACCCCAGCCAGATCTGGTGTCATTAAATTAAATAAAGATGTTCTTGCCTATTTGAAGCGAAGTCTGTGCCTCCCGTTTCGTCAAAGTCCGGGGCCAGTCCCCTCCTCTGGTCTGTCATCAAACGGTGGACCCAGCACCCGAAGCCGGTTTTAGGGGGGGGCAGGGGTGGGCTATGCTCACCGGCGTCTCCATCCCGGCCAGAGCGGAGAGCGCAGAGCGCAGAGCGGAGAGCGGAGAGCGGAGAGCGGCGAGCGGGTGGCGGAGCGCTGCGGGCTGTAGAGCCCCGGCTACGCAGGCTACGGCGTAGCCTACGCAGGCTACGGCGTAGCCTACGCCGTCTACGCCGTATGCTACGCCGTCTACGCAGGAGCCTAATGCACTGGTAAGATGCGCACAACATTGATCATTTTTGCAGATCTCCCGTGCATCACAGAACTTTGATCCAGTTTGCCTGAACCGAGACGTCTTATGGGCTCCCTCGTCAGCCTCCACGGCCGGGAGATGCTGCTCAACTATGTTTTAGATACCTGTCCCAGTTAAACTAATGGGGCTTATCTTCCCAGAGCCACCGTCGTACGTCATCGCCCCCAGAATACATTGCGCAGGTAAAACATGGCGCCTCCCGCAGGTCAAAATATGTAATAAACATTGTAGATTTTTAAAGCAATTAGATTATTTTATGTGTTTCTAACAACATATTTTAGTATAAGAGAACAATTGTGGCTAATTAGGGACTACATGTCTTAATATGCAGGGTTCCCTTTAACACACACTCCAATGTTCCGGCAAACTGCCAAACCTTCTGGTTTCATAAAAGGCCCCACACATACTCATTTGCTTTGCATGCTGGCTCTGAATCCCTGAGACTGGAGGTTTACTTGGTTTTTCATGTGCTGGTTCTATATTTTGCTTTAGTTTTTATTGCCATCAATGATACAGCATCATTTGTGTCTGTGCTCCTCCAAAGTCGTTTTTGACTAATTTTAAGACCCACAGCTCGGTTTTCTGTGCGGACAGTACACCATCTGTGTTTATGTTCGTCGCCATAAAACATTTCAGAAGGGCTTCAGTTGGAGGTTTTCCTCCATGTTTTGTGCCTTTATTTCTAAATCAGATGTAAGGCAGTTTCTAGCAATCTGAATTCAATAAAAGTGGAACAGTCCACACAGCTTTCATCCTATAACCTCTACTTTCGGCAGTTAAAATATTTAGCCCTGACTAGGGGATTGTGGGTGAAAGTATAATAGTCTGATATGAAGTGTTTTAAAGAAAAGAGCAGTTTTTACCCTACAGTCGACAAATACGCGCCGACGTACCCTTTAAACCTATTAATTATCATTGCTGAATGTTAAACTATAAAGCTGCGTTTGATTCAGCAGCCTAGCCAGAAAGTGACAACCAGAACAATCTATTTAAATGTCACACGCACTCAACCCCTCTCACTCCCCGCTGCCACAAAATTATGCTTTCAAATGATTGTAATAATTTCTATATCTGGCTTCCATCAAGGCAGAGGGCTTCAATAATGATGTCGGAGCCGGTTATTATGATTTAATGTGGGGGGAGGAGGGTTGCGGCTGGAGCATAGTTGAAAATACAGTATAATGCCGATCAGGTGACATTTGCCTTGTGGGAGCAAGTGGGTTTTTATTTCTGTTTTTGCATTTATGTGACATTAAATTTTAGTCAGCAGCATTAAAATGAAGAATTTATGAATGCAATTAAAAATGAGAGACATTGCTATTGAAAGGACGTGGTTCGGTGTCGTCATTAAGAACTCGTGTTGTGAAATCTTTGACTTGTTTAATTAACATTATTCATAAAATAATGAAAGCTCAAAACATTGGTTGAGTTCACTTTAGTCAAGTTAGACTGTGGGGAAATTGTACTCTTTTATAATGCTATATCCCTTTTTTTCTCATATCAAATACTGGTATTATCTGAACATGTGCTCCATATGAATCCAGCAAGAAAGGTCTTGCATCGGCTCCGTGGTTCCGCTCCCCCACTAGCACCTTTGGGACCAAAGATCTTCTGTTCACAGGGTTTGACATTTCCTCTTTCCTCTTGGATTTAGTCAGGTCATTTACAGTTATTGAGAGCGTCGACCTTGACTGCCCAGGCGGTGAACGCTGCCACTCTCGTGTACTGTTTACCACGACTCCAGCAGCGCTTGCAGCCCTGTGAATGTGATTCAGCACATTTTCACACCTTCAGAGAAATATTTCTTGGCCTTGAAGAAACTGAGAAATTGGTTGCGCAACTGAATGCCTGTTTTAAGAACCGTGGAGACTTGAGGTTGATGGTGATACTGGTGATGAGTCAGCCAGTGTTGTTACATAAAGAGGAACCAAAGCTCTCTCCGAGAGGGATTGGCACATCCTCCGAATGTCATCAAGGAGCCTAACAAGGTTTTTGTATCAATATTACAGATGCTTTTGCTACAGACTCTCTTAACGACTCCCCCCACACGTCCATCTATTGTCTCCGCTTTTACCTATGAAGGCTCACAAGACTCAAAAACAACCATTTTCACCTGTTTCAAGTAGATTTTCACTTAAAATAAGTAGAAAAATCTGCCAGTGGAACAAGATTTTTTTGCTTGTAATGAGAAGATAAATCTTGTCCCACTGGCAGATTTTTCCACTTATTTTAAGTGAAAATTTACTTGAAACTTTTTTACTTGAAAATGGTAAAATAACAAGTTATTTTTCTGGTGATGACTCTTAAGTCTAATGAGATTTTTTGACTAAAAATGAGACATTTTAACTAGAAAGACAAATATTCTTGTTAAGATTTTGAGTTTTTGCAGTGAGTGAGACTGCATTTGAAAAAGTTCCAATTTTCTTGACCACACAGATAAGCTACATAGACTTCTGTGATGAGTATTTGCTGGACGTGTTGATTGATACTGTAGTTAAGTTCTGTGACTCGTAACCTTGAAATACCTCAGCTTCGACTGAATTGACACCACTGCTTTAGCCTCCAGACTCTTCCAGGCCAACGCATATCTGGTTGGCACAGTATAAAAGTTTGTTAGTGCAGTTAACAGCACAACACACCATATTATGTATAAGATGATAATGAAACATACACACACTCTTACTAATGCACACATTTGTAGGTTTGTATGATTTAACCTGATCTGGTTCATAAAAACTCATCTCCCACACATAGATCTGAAATCTCGCTGTGGATGCCAAAACTGTTTTTTTGTCTGTGTGTTTTGTTGCAAATATGTTTATTTCTTCTGTAGAATTTGTCTTTTTAACTTGTTTTCGGAGCCAGTCCCCAGTGGTCACTTGAGAAACTGCATATTTTGCTGCTTCTACTTTTGGGGAAGGTTTAGCAAATTAGATGTAAGATGTAGCCTCTTGGATGTCATGGGTGTGAATAAAAATTAAACTGAAAACCAAAATGGCTGCAAATAATCTTGGCTCTGCCTTGGCTAATATGAAACCCGTAGCAGGCATAAGTAGCTCAGAAAATAGAACTACGGTCACTTTAGAGGGTTTTGATTCAGACTTTGTTTTAGCTAATTCTCTTAATATTTTTTATTCATGATTTGATGCTTGTGATTTTGATAAAGAGAGATAGGGCTTGAGTCAAAAACTCAAAGATATTAATCATTTGAGATTAGAGACACGGATGTTATGAGGGCTTTCTCGCCAGGGAACCGATAACATCTGTGGCCGACTGCTTAAATCGTGTGCTGAACAATTATGCCCAATATTCCATCATATTTCTAATGTGTCTCTATAGACTCAGCATGTTCCAACAGGCTGGACGGATGCTGTTGTTGTCCCTGTTTCAAAGACTTAAGGTCCAAAAACTGAATGACTTTAGACCTGTTGCTTTGACATCTATTGTAATGAAATCTTTTGAAAAACTGTTGAGGTCGGAAATCATGAGGAAGACAGAGAATGACTGAGATCCTCTTCACTTTGCTTACAGACCACTTCATGGAGTGGAGGATGCCACTGTCACTTTAACAAATCTGATTTTTAAACACCTTGAAGGGAAGGGACATTTTACCCCACATTTTAAAAGAGAGGCTTTTACAACACTTTAATTTAAATCTCAACCTTGTGGGCTGGATATTAGATTTTCTATCAGATAGAACACAGAGAGTGAGAGTGAACAACTCTCCGTCTGACCAAGTGTGTTCCTCGACTTGTTCTCCACAAGGATGTGTTTTGTCACCTCGGTTATTCATCCTTTACACAAATATGTGTCGCAGCAGAAGGGAGGATAGATTTATTTTAAAATATGCACATGACTCTGTTGTTGTCAGTTTGCTGAAGGACAATGAAACCGGTCACGGTCACATCATACGTGACTTTGTCCGACGGTGATGAATCCTTCCTGCAGATGAGTATCTCTAAAACTAAAGACAAGCTGATTGATTTTAGAAAAAAAAACCCTAGCACAAGAACTGACAACTAGAAAAGGTCGGATAGTGGAGCGTGTTGATACGTACAAATATCTTGGTACTGTTATTGACAGTAAACCGATATTTGATTTGAGGCAAATTGTGAGGCTGTTTATAAAAAAGGGAAACCAACGTCATCTTTTCATATCGACAAAACACTGTTGACCCTTTTTTATCAAGCTTTTATTGAATCGGTTTTATCCTTTTGCATGGTGTGTGGGTTTGGAAATCTGTCTCTGAAAAATAAGAGTCTGAAAAATAATAGTCTGAACCAGATAGTGAAGCAGTCCAGTAAGATAACAAGAGAGCAGCAGATGGATACAAAGGCTGTCTGGATCTATTTTAAATGACACCTCTCATCCACTACACGACCATTTCCAGCTACTTCAGTCAGGACGCAGATATAGAGATAGTTTTATACCTACTGCTGTAACTCTCCTAAATAAATAGATAAGGTTTTAGCCTTTTATGTTGTGATTATGGTTTATGTTTACGTTGTATGTTGTACGTTGTACATTGTATGTACCAGAGGTGTCAAGTAACAAAGTACAAATACTTCGTTACCTTACTTAAGTAGAAATTTTGGTTATCTATACTTCACTGGAGTAATTATTTTTCAGACGACTTCTTACTTTTACTCCTCAGATTTTCACGCAATTATCTGTACTTTTTACTCCTTACATTTTAAAAACAGTCTTGTTACTCTATTTCATTTCGGCCTTTAAAAAAAAACTATCCAGTTAAATTGCTCCATCCGGATAGAGTAAATTTGGTTGTGGTTGTTTCAGATGTTCTTGTCCAGTTTTGTTCTTACATCCGTTCCCTCAGATTCCTGCAACTAAACTTGGATGTACATTCCAATAAAGGTTAGGATAAATGATAACATGCCTCTGAAGTTTGACTTTTTGCACCATTACAATACTTATAGGCAACTAGTCATCATATCTCCTGCTCTCTGAAACACATGTTAATGCTCAATAGTACACATATATGGTTCTTTAATATATTTGCGTTATACTAAGATACATTCATTTTCAATGGCTTTTGTCCTTAATGGCTTTTTCCCCCTTACATTACTTTTACTTTTATACTCTAAGTAGTTTTGAAACTAGTACTTTTATACTTTTACTTGAGTAAAAAACTTGAGTTGATACTTCAACTTCTACAGGAGTATTTTTAAACTCTAGTATCTATACTTCTACCTGAGTAATGAATGTGAATACTTTTGACACCTCTGGTACTGATCTACTGATCTTTTTGATGGACTCGCTAGACCACCTAATTGCAGGGCAAATTTACCTTACAATAAAGATAAAGACAATAAAGATGAACTAAACTGAACTGAACTAAGCAGGTATTCATTGTAATTCAGTACAGTATAGCACAAGAGCAGAATTATGAGCTCAGTAATATATAACCCTCGTCAGCAGGTTGCCTAGCAAAACTTCTCAGTTTTGTTTACATAAAGTTAAGGGAGCACGTATTCTCATCCCTTTTAACACACTTTTAAATTACCATGACAACTGCCTCCAACTCACTGCCTTTCTTGGAGTGTGTGGCCTTCATGTTCTCAGCAAAAACACAAACGCGATCTGTTATTCAAATCAAAACAAATAAGGGAAAAAAATGCATCTGCAAAGTGCATCTTGAGTAACTGTCAGGCCAAAAATACAAGTAACGCTACTCGAGGTTCCACCCAGTGGCTTCTGAAGTAATCTGACATCACAAACCCAGAAAACGATCCTGCCTCTCAGTTTGTCTCTGCACCCAAAACTTCATTTCATGCTGCATTTGCTGTACCTAAAAGTGTCAGGGTAAAACTCTTTGCTCTGTCTGATTTGATTATTTTTCTAGATTCCATCAATCATAAGTTTCTATGTTTTGGTCAGCAACCATGTCTAACTTGAAACACTCCAAACACTCCAGTCTATTTTGATAAAAAATACAGTTTCAGCTGTCTGATGCAACTGCTTGTTGACATTTCATTGATTTTTGTACACAAACACACGTGAGTCGGTTCAGTGAGTCATGGACCACCTTGTTTTTTTTTTTTCACTCACCGGATGAAATTCAAACATATTTGTCTTCATCTGTTATTTTTAACAAACAGAAGAAATCTTTTGTAGTTGTCATAACCATTTTTTTCAATTCCATATTATTTAAAGGCTGGATTTACTAAGCCACACAAAGTAGTGTGTGTGGTTGAAAATCACAAAAAGTCCAGCAGGGGCCTCATTTATAAAGCTTGTGTGCAAACAAAACAGGGCTTGAAAGATGCGCACGCCACCTTCTACGCAAAGGTTGGGATTTAAAAAAAAAAAACTTAACGGGAAAATGTGCGTATGTCTATGCAAACTTTGATCCTAGCGCACAAACATTTTGAAGATATGGGGAACTGGCGACGCAGACGGTGAGGTGGTGAAATGAAGCCAGATTCATGTCATACTTTTAATGTCATCACATATCAGACATATCAGATTATAATATAATAGCGCTGATCGTGTCCCTCTGTGTTTGAAGCACAGCGTCAGTCAGTCGGCCACTTCCAGCTGCGCCATGCGCTTGGTTCGCTCTGGTGCTGCTTCTGCTGCAGCCGCGGTGCAGGACACGCCGGGAACCTCCTCGTCACCCACCGCTTCCAACTGGAGAGTGACTGAGGACAGAACAAATAAGTGCAATGTGCCTTTTTCCCAAGTTGTTGTGGAAATGTATATTAATAAACAGATAAAATTGTACTTACTGCTCTCCTCTTGGCCTCCACCTTCAAATCACACCACTTCTTTTTTATTTCTGCCACAGATCTGTCCGTGGCACTCACGTGCAACAACGTGCTGGCACTCACTCGCTTTCTTTTTGTTAGTGATGCCACTACTGTGACCACCAAATAATGTCGTTTTCCTGGCCTTCACCTCATCCATAATATCTCGATCTCCGTGAAATTTAGTGGCGCGGTTGCCTGGCTTGACACGTCTCATTCATCCTGACGCACAGCAGAAAAAGGCTGCAGGCAGGCGCTGCGCATGCTCAGCAGGCTCATTCATATGCAAATACAGTCATGAAGTACTTTGCATTGACCATTCATGGTAGAAAGTGGGCGTGTAGAGGGCGGGATATTAGGCGAATTCACGTGCACAACCTTCCAGGTGGACTGTGATTTATAAAGAGAACATTGCGTGCAGATGTGCGTGCACACGGTTTTATAAATCAGGATTATTTTGTGCGCACGTACACTCTTAGTATGAATCCTACGCACTCTTTTATAAATGAGGCCCCTCTGTAGGAGAAATTCTAAAATGATGCTGATCAATAACTCATTTCAGTTTGACCTGAAGCCCTTGAACAGCAGTAGCAGCAGTTGGTGATACATTGCAAACAAGCAGAGCCTGTAAAGTTACCAACAACACAGGCGCAGACAGTTAATATATGACAATGCAAAGACAGTTTCCCATATATCTGTTGGGACTAGCACTGTGAGATGCTGGAGCAGTGGGGTCCATGTGGAGCTCTGGGTCCTTCTCAAGGATATGCATGACTTTGCTTGACCTCACTGTGTGAATTTGTTCCCCCTTACACAATCTTAACCCTCACTGGTGAAGTCCGACATCTGTTCTTCCACCATCACAGCCTGATCAAGTGCAAAACTGCATACATTAATCTTTTTGGTGGTAAATAACCGTGGAGTTAACGGCAACCGTGAACACAAAGGTTATGCTATGCTCATTTAAAGGGGACCTATTATGGCATCTAATACCTATTTTAAACAGGCCTTGAATGTCTTAAAAACAAGCTTTTGATTGTTTTTGCTAAATAAATTAGAAATTCAGCCTCTGAGCCATGTCTTTATCATCCCATCCTCTAATCTCATTATCTATGTGGGATTCCAAGTGGGCGGGGCTATGATAATGAGGCACTGTGCTGATTGGCTGCCTGAATGACGCGATACACCGCTACGAAAAAATGGCGGAAGCTCCGGCCGGTGGAGTTAGTTGTGGGCGTGGTTTCACGCATCGGAGGCCAACCGATGTAAATCACATATTCGTTACGTAACGAAAGGGAGCAGAATCTGAACGGCTCGTAGATCCACATCACACTGGAGTGCTCATCCGAGCGGCTGTACAGACACTGCAGAATCTGATTACTTTCCTCCTTCTATGAGTTGGCAGGCTGAGGGGAGAACATTTTATATATGTTAAAGCAAGAAAAAACATGTTTTTCATAATAGGTCCCCTTTAAATATTCTCCTCCCTTTACCATGCAATCTGGGGAGGAAACATGCAAAGGCATGCCACAGCTATGCAAGCAACATTGCAAAAACTACTGTGTCTCCAGGACTGTCAGGCACTAAATTACCTCTGTGCCCCGTTAATGAATACTGAATAGAATGTTTAGAGGCCGACACGGAGTCGCCAGTTGCAAAGCCTTGCCTGTCTTTGCTCTGGTAATGAAGTCAAGATGTGAATTGTGGAAAGTTTTTGTTTGTACTGGATGAAATGAGCCCTCTAAAACAACACGTGGGAGAAGATTGGCAAGAAAAATACTGTTGGATATCTAATTATCAGCATAATGCAGTTAATCACAGACAAGCAAGTTTCATTCATGCGAGACGTTTGAAATCAAAAGCAGCTTCACAAAAGGACGTGATTAGGGGATACAATACATGAAAATAGAATGCAAATGTGCGACTTACAAAATGTGAATCATCGAAGAACAGATGACGAGACTGAAACACAATCCTGAGATTTTTCAGACCACATTTAATATTCGGCTCAAGGACTTTCAACTTGAAAACGATACACATCTTCAAATTCTGTCAAACTCCTGGAATGGAGAGAACTGAAAGTGTCTCTTGTGGATGTGGCTGCTGATGTGTTTTGGAGCCGGAGAGTCTGAAAGTTTAACATTCTTGGAGCCGCTGCCCTGAAGTCAGTGGAGCTGCTGCTCATCCCTCAAAGCGTCCAAATGAAACCATGGAAACGTCTTCTGCTGTTTCTCTGCTTGTCTTCAGTGTTTCAGCACCGACAAGCACACGGAGTCCAGTCATCACAGGCATCCTGTTGAAATAAAATTCCCTTGCTGGGACTGTAGACGCTCATGGGTTTTGTAATCAGAAACTGGCAAAATTTTGTTTATTAGCTTCTGGAGAATAAAAAAAAACAATTACAGGGTTCAGTGCGAGACCTAGTCTTAATAGATAAATCGTTTTTTATAGAAATAATTCCTGAGACACAAAAACTAATCTTTATTATTATTATTATAAAGATTAGTTTTGTGTCTCAGGAATTATTTCTATAAAAAACTAACATGATCAAGATCAAGACAATCTATTTGAATAAGATCAAAAACACCAAATGTATTAAGTCAGATTATTGTTGCCCGACATCAAGGAGAAAGATCTGGAAGTGAACAAACAACATAGATGAGTTCATTTGAGCAATGAGCACATGAAAAGCAGGTTTCATGCAGGAGGATCTAATAAAAGACAATCCCATGAGCATTGACGGGTCTTGAAACTTAGTAAATGCCTCCACAGATAAACAATTCAAAACATAAAGTTCATAAACTTGTGACAAAATGTGCTTGCTTCTTCTGACAATACAAACAAACAAGCAAAAAATCCTGTTGGCTGAATTTTGTTCATTATTATTCATCTATTCATGCATTTCGGACTTGCTGCACATACCAAAAGACACTGAGGGCAGAAAAGCTTTTACCACTTTGTCGTGTTAAAATTACATCTAACACCAGAGGCACCCGGTACCAAGGAAGGAAATTCTTATTTTGTCCCATTTTTCCTGCAAACTCACTTTTCGTGTGTGCAACAGAGCGTTTGTTGCATTCTTGATTTTAAATTTCTTCACACCTTTTTGACTGGGGACAGGTCAGGACTGCAGGCAGGCCCGTCCAGCAAACAGCGCTTTAAAATGTCAGAGACCCCACATGTCCAGCTTAAACTCAGCCCTAGTGCTTTTAAACATTGTATTGAGTGTCTAACTCATGTATTAACAACGTAGAGATCCTCTGCCCATCAATGGTCTTCAAAGACTCACTTTTTCATGGATTCTGCCTATTACGCAACAAAATCATAATTTCTATCTGTTATAATTACACCTGTGAAGTAAGGCTATTATCTATATTTTTTTACTCTCAACTTTTTAAACATTTGTTGAAATTTTGAGATGAAAAAATGTCTGTACATCAAGAAGAAATAATAAGTTGTTTTTTTTTCCTTGTAACCATTTCCACTTTCCATATTGCATTTGATTAATTGTTCAATCAGGGAGGGTTAGAAGGACATTTCCATGTTGGACTCAATCATTCTGCAGTTAGTTAGTGACAACTGAAAATTCAATATAATTGTTTTGCAATTAAATTTCTTTTATTGGTTCACTTCTCATACATTTTTAAAAGCAACAAAGTCTGGCCAAATATGATTTATTTCCTCCCTTGACCGCTGGACCTTTTAATGTTCTGGCAGAACAATAAAGTAATTGTTTTATTAAGACTGGTTTTGTGTTTTGTGTTGTGTTCTCCCATTTTTAATGGCTGCCTTAAAATACATACAATAAAAAGGATCCTTCTTTTTTTCTTAATTTAAGAAGTCAAATGTGGAATGAAAAAAAGTTAAACATTAATTGTTCTGAATTAGCTCAAATTGATTGATAGACCTATTTTTGTTCGTTATATTTTGAGACAATCTCAATAACTAGTTTCAGTTTTCCAGGAGTGTGCAGAAACCTGACATATGTTAAATATGACGTGAGTGTTTGCCGGACTTGAACCATCACACAAATTCTGATGAATCCAGACTTCAGCCTGTAGAATCTTTGTTAATTTGTTTTATCCCTCTAACTGACTGCAAAATGAGACAAAGAGACACGACATTTTGAGGCCACGCAGAATTCAATCGCTATCTAATAATTCCAACATCAGTAGAAAAAAAGATTGCAGAGGAGGCGGATTCTCATAAATCACCTTGAGCGGAGGGAAACATCAGTGAGGGAACCGAGCGGACAGAAGTGCTGGACTTGAGGCCGAACAGAGGGCAACAGCGACATCTAGTGGTCAAGACATGACCTACAGTGATTATGTTGCGTTTGTGGGTCCTGTGTGTTGACTTTCATACTGACTTTAATACCAGCCAAAATGTCATAAAAAACTCCGATTTTTCCAGTTTGTTATCGAAATATGCGCGTCGTACTATTGACCTGTGGAAGGACACCACAGAGGATAAACAACAACATTTCCGAAATCCTTCCACAGTTTCCGTAGTGTAGTGGTTATCACGTTCGCCTAACACGCGAAAGGTCCCCGGTTCGAAACCGGGCGGAAACATACTTTAGCTTTTAGGGGTAGTTACAGGGTGCAGTGGTCCTCAACCTTTTTTCAGTGATGTACCCCCTGTGAAATATTTTTTCAGCCAAGTACCCCCTAACCAGCGCAAAGCACTTTTGGTTGTAAAAAAAAAAAAGACCTAAAACAGAGCACTGTGCCCTCAGTAACTGAGTTATTAAACATAAAAATATTGCTGCTATGCTTCAACCACGACTCCATCGTTGGTCCAAGTGATTGACAGGTGAAGCCAGGTGATTGACAGGTTAGGTGGAACCATCCTGGTGTGGGGGATACTCTGCGGTTTTAGGATAATAAGTTGAATGGACTACTCCTGAAGATAGAATTCATTTTATGAATTTAGACTTATATTTTCCTCAATTATTTATGAAATATTTATTTTCAAAGGATTTTTGCATGGATGCTACTTTTTAAATACATGTATATTTTAAAATCTCACGTACCCCCTGTAGTGCCTTCACGTACCCCCAGAGGTACGCGTACCCCCATTTGAGAACCACTGCTCTAGTGGTTATTTAAGTGGGCTCTTTTTTCTTTTTTTCCTCAAACTGTTGTGTTTTCTTGGTATGGAGGACCCAGGTTCAACCCCCGAGGATTGCAACCAAAAATATACTACTTTGGGCCCCTGAGCAAGGCCCTTAATCCTAATTGCTCCCCGGGTGCCAGAATAAAGGCAGCCCGCTGCTATTAGTCTAACTGCCCAGCTGGTCTCCAGCAGGAGGGTCCCCCCTTATGATCCAGGTCCTGGTCCAGGTTTATTCCCTCCTAAAGGGGAGTTTTTTCTTGCTACTGTTTGGCTTAAGGTTTTTCGTCCACTAGGGGAGTTTTTACCTGCCAATGTTTATGTTATGTTTATGTAATAATTGCTCGGGGTTTATGTTCTGGGTCTCTGGAAAGCGCCTAGAGACAACTTCTGTTGTAATAAACGCTATACAAATAAAATTGAATTGAACTGAACTAGTGATGGGTTAAGAAAGGCAAAGGATACATTTCAGCGTGTTTCCATGTATACTTACGAATAATATTATTAAACTAAATGTCTAAATGTATCTTGACTCAAAGGAGCCACCTTTGTCATACAGTAGATAACAGCTGAAAACACTCCTTGTCTGGGTTTCTTTCTACAATGGAAATCAAATATTCCTCAGAAAGTTCTTCCCAACTCTGTTGCAGAAGTTATAAATGAGTAACACTTGTAGGTTGCTTATCTTTCACTCTTCATTCCAGTTCAACCCAAACCAGCTTGATGGCATTTAAGTCTTGACACTGAGCTGGGCTTCATTTTTCCTCCTGGGGTAGATCTGGCTTCTGTTTTGGGTCATTATCTTGCTGAAGGATCAATCCCTGACCAACTGGCGCATACCAGAGGTACTACACGGTCCTGTAGAAGGCTGGGGGAGCTCTTTTGGTTCAAGGTGCTTTAATGTGTAATTCTTAAATGTACCATTATTTTTCAGTTTTGTTTTTTTTTCAAAACCTTTGGTCGTTCAGCATTTAATTTCATACTGTTCATTTAAATCAGGTTTGTTTTAAAACAGCATTTTAAAATTAAATCATAAGCATATTCGTAGCCTTTAATCATGGCAACAACACAGGCATGAGCATGTGCCGTACAAAGATGCACTGGATCTTAATTTTGGTCATGTTTTTTCACAAACCTTTCTAGTGGCTATATCGCTCTTCCACTTTTCATGTTTTCTTTCATTTTAAACCAGTAACATCTGATCCCACATGAAACCTCTAACTTTCAGTAGCAGCACATTTGTCCATGTTTTACAGCATGAGGAGCACGGTTGTGAACACTACTGCCACCCTGAGGTGATTGTGATGCATTACACATTATCACGTTTTCATTAGGCCAGTAAAAACGAGGGTAAATGTTCTTTAAAGCAGCACTAAGGAACTTTTTACAGCCAGGTGTGCAGTTTGAGTCGCTTTTGTGACGCTGTCAGAATTATTTAACTTATTTACATAACTCTCATTTTATCTTGCAGAATTAATATCTTGAGCGGTCACATCTGCACAATATCTGTAGGCTTTTTTCATTCTTGTGTATGTGAGGTAGTAAAGCATAAAGGTAATGTGTCTAATTTTATATTAAAAAAAAAAACAAAAAACTCCAACTGTATAAGGACATTTTATTTAAAAGATTTTAGGGGCAAGTTGCATTTCCACGTTTAAAAGACAAATTCACAAAATGTTTTGCTTAACAACAAATTTTAATGAACGTTTAAAGCCAACAACACTCTTACTTTCACAAAGAAAAGATGAGCTTGTTTGGTTTGCTGTTATCTTACATGAAATGCAGAGGATTCAAGTTTGTAAAACATAAACGTATTTATTTAGGCCAAGAATATAGATTTCAGCTTTGGATTTGAATCCTGATCATTTAAGGCTTCACACATTTCTGTTGTTGTTTGCACTTGAGAACAAAACCATCATCTTTTACAGTATAAGTTTAATAAAGTGACTTTAATTCAATAATGTTGAACACCCAGCAGATCTCAGGACAGTCCATGAGTGATGAGACAATTACAGTTCAATTAAGTCCAGATGTCACTATTCATTCACTAAATGAGCTTCAGCATTCAGACTTGAAGGTAAATTAAGGCTTCATTTTGAAGAGCACGCACCTGTTTGCTGCTCTTCCGTTATCCAGGATGAAAAGTGAACGATGCCTCACTTCATGTGAACAAACGCAGCGAGCGTTAAAGTGCACTCACACACCCACGCACACACACACAGCTGTTCTTATTGCCTTTTTATTTTCTACAGGGATGTACAGCAAAACGACTAACACTGTTGTTGCTAATATCCAAAAAGGTCCTGGAAAGCAGTTCTAGCACACATGTATTAAAAACACACAGGCTTCCCGCCTCTCCCTCCGGTTTAACACAACAGTTAAAAAAAACTGACAAAGACAAACAAAAAATACAACAAACAACTAAAATGTGGTACGTTTTGCATTGGCACAAAACAACAAAAGCAGATGTGGGTCAGAGAGCATTTACAAATATCTTGCGTGTGTGTGTTTTAAGCTGCTTTAAGTTGCAAAGGACAGGAAGGAGACAGGATGGATGATTGTTTTTTTGAATAAAAATATAAAAAAATATTTCTTCTTCCTTCATTTTTTGCATGTCTCATTTCTCTTTTTCAATCACCTCCCAGACAAGTCTGCAAAGAATTTCACTTCATGTTACTTCGGCGCCTCAGTTTAACTGCAGCCTGAAAAATGGGTGGAGCAATGAGATCTTTTACTTCCTCCAATGTTTTCACACTCTGATATGGATGTATGGCTCTGACCACTTCTGCCCAGACTGTCCATGAGGAAGTTTATTCCCAAATAAAAGACTAAAATACAAAAAAATGTGTGGAAGTTACTTTTTATTTTTTCTTGATTCATGGACCTCTAAGTATGTGTGTGTTTAATGTGTTGGAGTTCTCAACAGTTTTGTGTAGAGCAGTATTACTTGAAAATCCAGATGTTCTGCAGTGGCCAGACAAATGTTTTGGAGGCCAAAGGTAATAATTTACACTTAACTTGGCAAGCTTAACCCTTCAAACAGTTTTTATTTCATGTTTTCATCTGTTCAGAAGCAGAGACATAAAGTTTCAGAGCAGACTGACACATTTAAAGCAAGCTGCGGGATGCTGTTCAAACATTTGCTTTAGACAGTTCCGGCCAGATGACGGGATATATCTCATACTTTTAGTTCAGAAAGCAGGTTTTATGATTAAAATCCCAACATGTGACAGATGTGTCTGTGTATACTGTAAATACTGAACCTGTTTCTGCAGGTTGTAGCGGTTCATGGATGCATTTCATGCTAAAAAAGTGCAGGTTGCAGGAAATTTTTGTTGTTTGAAATCAAAGGATGTTCAGGTCTCACTTCAAAAACTAAAATCGTCCTGCATCTGTAAAACTGAAATGGAGAAACCTTGAACATCCGGGTCTCTGTAGAGTAAAAGGGGGGACATGTTTTCCTGCAGCTGTGTGAGCTGACCCTCCTGTCATCCTGTCATCTGGACAGTGAGGCCTCCCTGCCACAAAAAAATGTCAAAAGGCGGATTTTCTTTTCCCTTTTTTTTTTTAAATCAAGAAAAAGTAAGGCATCCTGCCTCGGAAAAGAAACTGGGCTCATCCCTGTCAGAAAACAGCAGATTTTTGGTCTTTGGAGAAATCTCTACAGAGGAATAAGAATCATACAAATCTGCAGTGTCTTACGCTCTTTATCTGAAAGCCAAGCTCTTCTAAAAAACTGGAAAAATATCTACAGTATTTTCATTTAGATTGGATGCAAAATTGCTCCCTTTCTCCACCCGTGTAAATATAGTTTAGGGATAAAACTCAAGAGTTCGAAGTGGTCGACAATGACTCTGTCGCTCGTCCCTGACGAGGAAAAGATAGAAATAAAAGTACACTGAAAAAAGAAAAGCCATCAGATTGAGAAGCCATTTAATCTTGAACTCATACAAAAGGAGTGAAAAAGGTCAAAAAGGAGCCACAGACCTGTTTGTTTGAAATGAATTTCAGTTCAGATACACCAGAATAAATAAAATATTCCACCTTTTCTTAAACATGAAAGTGAGATCTAATACAAGATTAACTGACTGGCAGAGGTGAGTATTCTCGGGTAGGAATGCAGAAAGAAAGAGGTTAGAAAAGAACAGAGTGAAGGTTTAACATGGCAGCTCTTTTCATCCACTGGATTAGTTTATAGAGTGTTTTTAAAGCACTACCGACTAAAAGTGTGGGCTGCGTGCCGCACACTGCGTTTCATTGTCTCTAATATGCAGCAATGTGTAATAAATCATGTACACAGACAGACAAAACCCCTCGCTCCCCCGCTATTACATCTGCATAGCAAAAAAAAGAAAAAAGACAGGAAAAAAAAGACAAATAAATAAAATAAACACAGAACAAATCAGAACTGAGCCTTCCAAACCATTTTCAACAATAACTCAAACAGTGGCTACTGTTTCCTGTTCCTCTAAAAGATAATACAGAAGTAGTTTTGATGCAAGACTTGTTATCATAATTATTATTATTACTACTTTTTTGTTTGTTTGTGTTTTTGTTTTTTAGAAAAAAAAAAAGAAATCCATTTTCTCCATGAGGCGCACTTCCTACTTCTTCTTGGTCTGGTGGTGATGTCAGAGCAGCGGGTTAATCGTCGTCCTCGTCCACCACGGGGTCCGTGTCCCAGCACGTGATGTCAATCTCTAAACACGCACAAAACACACGGGGATGTTTATGTCTTTATTTACTCTAAAGCACGGGAAAAGCTTCAAAAACAAGTTTTTTACGTGAACATTTCACCTCCATCCACCCATCCATTTACCGTATTTTCTGGACTATAAGCTGCACCTGTATATAAGCCGCATCAGCTCTATTTAAAAAAAAAAAACAATAAAAAAAAGATATATAAGCCGCACCCGTATATAAGCCGCATCCGCTCTATTTAGAAAAAAAGATATGCAAGCCGCAGATATTTAAGTTGTTAGATTAGATATTTACTACATGTACAGAAGGATTTTGAACTGTAAATGATGTACATGTTTGTACCTAAATAGATCCTTTCCTAACAGTGTCTTTTAACACGGCAGCAACTTTGCTGATTAAAACGGGACATAAACCAAGAGAAAATAACCGGTATTTATTCATCTATTTATTTGTTTGAAATCTGCTTCTACCTACTTCTATCTGCTAAAGAAGAAGTAGCGTATTCTTCTTTGCATTTATTTTGTCTTAGTTTTTATTCTAATTCCGGTTAGCACTCCCCCGAGCGGTGGAAGAAAAATCCACAGAATAGCCGCACCTTTGTATAAGCTGCATGGTTCAAAACCTAGGAAAAAAGTAGCGGCTTATAGTCCAGAAAATACGGTATTTCCCTTCCTCTGTTCAACTAAACCGGGGGTCGGCAACCCGCGGCTCTAGAGCCGTATGCGGCTCTTTAGCGCCGCCCTAGTGGCTCCTGGAGCTTTTTCAAAAATGTTTAACCTATTTTTTTTCTTTTTTTTTGTCTTTTTTTCCTTTTTTTCCCTTTTTTTCTATTTTTTCTTCCTTTTTCCTTTCCTTTTTAATCTCGACATTTCAACTTTTTTCTCGACATTTTGACTTTTTTCTCGACATTTCGACTTTTTTCCCCAGATTGTACTTTCAACATTAATCTCAACATTTCAACTTTTTTCTGGAAATTTTGACATTTTTCTCTACATTTTTTACTTTTTTCCTCAACATTTCGACTTTTTTCTCAACATTTCGACTTTTTTCTCGACATTTTGACTTTTTTCTCGACATTTCAACTTTTTTCAGAAAAATTTTGACTTTTTTCTCGACATTTTTGACTTTTTTCTCAACATTTCAACTTTTTTCTCAACATTTCGACTTTTTTCTCGACATTTTGACTTTTTTCCTAGAAGTGCATAATGAAAAAAAAAAATATTCCCCCAGTTATAACTAATATAGATACATACAGCATGTGTTGCCTTCATTTTAACGCTTATACAAGACTTTTCATTTTTTGCGGCTCCAAACATATTTGTTTTTTGTGTTTTTGGTCCAATATGGCTTTTTCAACATTTTGGGTTGCCGAGCCCTGAACTAAACAAAGTCATATCATCTCACCTGGAGGCCTGTTATAAAGGACTGGTGCTGGTTTGGCTGAAGACTCCTCTGATTGGCCAAATTCCTCCTCCTGTGATTGGCTGAAATAGCCTTCACTCGCCTAAAAGCACCAATGACAGGAAATCAGAAAAAGATTTAAAAACAACCAGACATAAAGCCAGTGTGTGAGTAACAGCAGCAGCGTGAACCCGTCGGACCTGCGTCCCTTCCTTCAGCAGCGTCTCTCCGTTGGTCATCAGCAGCTGCCCGTCCTCCAGCTCCGGCCCGTCCGCCGAGGCGTGCTGCAGTGCATGCTGGTAGCTAAGGGTCATTTGGTCCGAGCCTGTCACGTCCACCAGACTGGAGGGGTCGTCCTCGGCGACGGTGCCCGAGCAGAAGCTGCCGTCTAAGACCTCGTCGAAGCTGAGGAGGGGCTGGGGCCGGGGGCTGCCCACGGCGGCGCTGGAGGGGATCTCATCGTGAAGGACGTCCCCCATCAGGTCCACCAGGCCGGAGGACTGGCTGGTCTGGGCGGGGGGGGCGGAGCTGGCGTCCCACACGTCCACCAGGTTGTCTGTTCCAGAGTCCCACGGGGAGAAGCCGGAGGAGTCGCGGGCCTGCGGGGCGACGCTCTGCACCGGCTTGGTGGGGGCCGACTCCTGGACAGGCGCTTTCTGCTCCTCCTTTGGCGCAGAGTCTGCAGGACATGAGTTCAACGGGTTTTCACAAAGCATCTCTTGGCAGAAATACAAGATATACAGGACTGTCTCAGAAAATGAGAATATTGTGATTTTCTGTAATGCAATTACAAAAACAAAAATGTCATACATTCTGGATTCATTACAAATCAACTGAAATATTGCAAGCCTTTTATTATTTTAATATTGCTGATCATGGCTTACAGCTTAAGAAAACTCAAATATCCTATCTCAAAAAATTTGAATATTCTGGGAATATTAATCTTAATCTTTAAGCCATAATCAGCAATATTAAAATAATAAAAGGCTTGCAATATTTCAGTTGATTTGTAATGAATCCAGAATGTATGAACATTTGTTTTTTTTAATTAAGGAAAGTAGAAGTAAAAAGTAGCCATCCAAATAATTACTTGAGTAAAAGTAAAAAAAAGTACTTGGTGAAAAAACTACTCAAGTACTGAGTAACTGTTAAGTAACGTCTGATTTTTTTTTTTTAACACAACCATTCCAACAGACAAAAGTACAAAATAAAGTAAATGCAAGTACTTTAATACATAATAAAATAAATAAAATAACATCAGAATAAAAAAATAAATTAAGCACAAGTAGCACAAAATTTTAATCCTTTGTACTTTTCTTTTTTAACCAGGCAGAACTAGAACAAGCCCATGAACTCATAGAAACTCTGTGTGTGTTTGAGTCCGTTTAAATGTGACAAAACATGCAAAAACAAACATTTTTCCCCAAAGAATCACTCAGTGATGTCATGAGATTGACGCGTACGCGGATAAAAGGAATAAAAGAAAAGTAACAGCTCAACGTAGCCTAATGTAGCGGAGTAAGAGTACAGTTTCTTCTTCACAAATCTACTCAAGTAAAAGTAAAAAGTACAGTGATTCAAAACTACTCCTAAAAATACAACATTTTCCCAAAACTTACTCAAGTAAATGTAACGGAGTAAATGTAACTCGTTACTACCCACCTCTGGTGTAGAATCTGAATAATAAAGATCACACAATGCCAGAGCGTTTTACTCTCACCCCACGTGTCTCTGTGCTCTTCCTCCTCCCTGCTGAAGTCCTCTTTGATGGGTGTGGTGATTATTTTAGGAATGGGAGAGATAGCAGCCATGTTGCGCTCTTTGTTCACTTCATCATCACCGTCCACATCGTCATCATCATCATCCCCTGGAAGATCAGAGTGGGGGAAATATGAAAAAGGAAATTGAAGAGAAGAACTTCAAATGATGCCTCAACATGGGCTGACTGCATGATACTAATCAGACAAAAGTGTTGAACTAACACAAGCAGGAGCGAATCAGCTGCCCCAGTGTTTTAAAAGAATTTCTGGTCTTGCTCATCATGTTCATTTGTAATATCATCGTAAAAGGAACTATGCTGAGACGAGCTTCTGATAATGCTAAATTGTGGGGTAACATCTTGTGTTGCTTCAACACATAGAAAAGAAAGAAGTGCAAAACGTCACAGAAACCATTTCTTCTGCCATCCCAAGACTGAACAAACACAGGGACGACTACTTGGCTCAATCCCCGGCCGATGCACACCCATCCACATCTCCACCCGGGTGAAGCAGGCTGACGCTCCCGTGATGCTCCCATGAATATTTCCACTGATGGAGAAGCTGCAGATCTGGGGGGGGTTCTCATACGGGACTCATTAATCGCACAATTCACATCTAATATGTAGTTGCCAAATGTTTTAGTTGCCCGTGTTTTAGTGAAGTATTCCACCGTGTGTGAGGGGGATTGGCCAAAGCTTTAGTAGAAGTATTCATGGTCACCAGAGAGTTGGAGGTTCCTTCAGTTGTCTTGAAGTGGGATGGAGTGAAATCACAGCGTTTAGAGGATGAATCAAAACAAAATCAACCAGCATGCTGAGTTATTATATTAATGTTTAAATCTCACAGGTCTGCTACCAGCTGGAGAAGTCCACCACATGTTACTCTTGTCTCATAAGATGCCAGATTCTTTGACAACAAAGTTATACAATATCTGTTCATGCTTACGCACAATTTGTAGCTCGCGCACCTTAATAATTTGTGTGATATGATGGAGTAGGGTGAAAAAAAACTTGAAGAGGGTGCTTGATGCGCTATTGTTTTGGAAAAAAAAAAAAACCCAGAATAATTCAGTAGATCTGCACACGTGACCAACTCAGTTATACATCAGAGTCAAAGCCAAACGCTGGTGCGATGCCACCCAAAGAAAACTGCACATGTGTGCTAGCTACGTTTAGTCACGTTTAACACAGTTGATCTTATTTAAAAACTTTTTAGGGGACGGGGATCGTGAAGCAAAAGCACTGAAACTTGTTGTTTCTACCTTTCACAGAACAGACCTAGTGTATCCTTAATGTCATCAAATATCAAATCAACATACAGGACTGTCTCAGAAAATTTGAATATTGTGATAAAGTCCTTTATTTTCTGTAATGCAAACATGTCATACATTCTGGATTCATTACAAATCAACTGAAATATTGCAAGCCTTTTATTATTTTAATATTGCTGATCATGGCTTACAGCTTAAGAAAACTCAAATATCCTATCTCAAAAAAATTGAATATTCTGGGAATCTTAATCTTAAACTGAAAACCATAATCAGCAATAACAAAATAATAAAAGGCTTGCAATATTTCAGTTGATTTGTAATGAATCCAGAATGTATGACATTTTAGTTTTTTTTAATTGCATTACAGAAAATAAAGAACTTCATCACAATATTCTAATTTTCTGAGACAGTCCTGTATAATGGTTTCTTCTCGAAGGTCTTGATCAATCACTCCCAGTTGGAAATGGGGGTGAACTAAACACAGGTGATGTCGTACGACAAATCTCTCCATTATCAATTTCGTGTTTTGACGCAGGATCCCGATGCAAACTGTGTTCACAAAACGGGCCACCAGCAGTCACTTTAATACGCCAGGTTCTTGTTCCTGGTCATAAAATACTGATGTCAATCCTGAAACATATCAAAGATGGGTGGAAAAGTAGGAAAAAGAAATTTAGAAACAAATGCACACAATGTTAGAGACAGCAAAGCTGATTTATAGCCTTTCATTAGGAGGAAGATTTGAAACATAATGAGCTAATATTTAAGTTGTAGTCCGTGTGGGAAGGCAAACATTTAGGACTTTATTATCTCCTAATCTGCAGAAAAAAGCATCTTATCAGACAAAAAGATTTGTTTTTTCTTAAACCAGTCTGTTCTCAGCAGGGGGGACTGAATTGCTTCTTCTCACCTGGTGTAACATTAATCCGAACAGGGATCAACCCGTCTTACACAGAACTTGTGGGGATCCAGCTGCCCCAAAATCAAGCGGCGAGATCTTGCTGGATAGAATTGAAGCAGGAGGTAAAACTCAAGGCCAAACGTGCCCAAACTGCTTATCTCCCCGGAAGCTGAACCAAGGAATTCAAGTAGGGCTGGGCGATATATCGAGATTTTAATATATATCGATATATTTTCAAACGCGATATGGTAAGAGACAATATGGTTTATATCGAAAAAATAAAAGATAAAAATAAATAAATACATTTAATGATTTTGCTATAGCTTATTTTGTGACAAATTGACTTGAATGTTTTATTTGAGATTTGCACAAATGTTTTGTTATTTGCACAACTGTCAACCTCAGTGGAAAAGTCTGCCTGTTACTGTCTACATTGTATTAATTGTACAGTGTATTTTAATTTAATTGTTATGCAGGAAAGGGATATTTGTTTTATTTTATTCAAGAAGCATTTTTATTCTATATATGCAGGCAGTTTATTTTTATTTCATTTGTTTATACATTTTGATATTGTGCAGACCTCTGTTAATAAAGGTACCTGTGTGACATTTGGCACGAGGCTTTTTTATTAAAACTGGCTGTTTTTCTAAGGGTTTGTCTCAGAAAAAACATGAAGCTAACAGAGATGCTATGCTATAATGCTTTGGGGGAAACCCCAATTATGGCACAGAAAAAATATCGATATATATCGGTAATCGCCATTCAGCTAGAATATATCGGGATATGACTTTTGGTCCATATCGCCCAGCCCTAAATTCAAGATGCATCAATGTGACACGAGGCTACAGTGAGAGGTGGCTACTTCAAACAAGTTACCGAGAGGAGGACGTAATCAGTGCAGTCCAAGATTACACCAAACGGTAATCACATCCACTAAAACACTGTCATAGTACAGACAACTTAGTGAGTCACGGCTACAAAGCACACAGCACACACGTACACCATCACAGCGCCAATAACGGTGAGAGAATCCCGTCCTAGGTAAAAGTAAAACCTTTCTCTCATGACTTCATGCCCATGGTCAGCCGTACATTCCCAGCAGCTCCTTGCTCATGAACACAAGCGGCCACAGATGAAGGACAACGCTCTAAAATGCCAGATGCGACTGAGCTCTGCAGCTTCCTGCATGGGTGGCGCCTTTGTTTCACCTCGGGGTGCAAAGCTTCAATAACGTCTCGCCTACTCCACGAATAACAGCCAGTGAAGGTCACGCTTTCGAGGAAGCATCACATTTAAGTGGAGCCACATTGATTGTAGCTCACTAGAAGCATAAATTAAGAGTTTTCTTCCTCCACCCAGCATTTTATCTGCACTCACAGACATGCAGGAAGATCATGAAGGTGCTCTGCGTGATTTTAACAATTAACTACTTCAACGATGACCATGGTTACAAAGACGTTCAGCTCTTTTTCTTTTCAAATTTATGTGACTTGATGTTTTGTCAGATTTCACAGATAAGTTGGGTCTTGCAGCTGCAATAAAGTAAATAACTCCTGACTTAAACTGCAACTTGCAGGTTGTGTTATTCCCAACAACTACTGTATATGCACACGGTATGCAACAATTCAGAAGAAACAGACCCAGATCAGGAACAGTTGTTCCTGATCTGCACTCACAGAACAGGAACAGTTGTTCCTGATCTAATGGAGCTAGTGTTCCTGCGTGGATTCTTCAAACTTAAGTGGTTGTCACTGCACACAGGACGATTCTGATCCCAAAGATTCGTCCCACAGAGGACGTAGACGCCCGAGTTGTGTACATAAATCTCCAGGTTTGAGACACAGGGATAAACGGAAAAGGAGCGCCGAGAGATCCTACTTCTTGTAGGATCATGTCCCTCCTCTCCCTCCTCCCCCCTCGACGCATTAAGGTCTGTTTCATTGCCTCTTTAATACTCTAAAGAATTAAAACTAGTTTAGTTATACTCTCGTATGTGGAGTCCCGAGAGGGTTAACGGGCTGTAACATCCATGCAGCCATGTACCATGTACAGGTATGGCCGGTTAAAGTTTGTATGAATTATAAATGAGCAGTTTTCTTGTAAAACTTATTTGGGACTAATCTGAGCTATGTTTGGTCATGGCTCAGTTACAGCACTGGCTAGGCAGTAGGGATGGGTGATATTTTACCGTTCACGATATACCGTCAAAAAAATTCCCCACAGTAAGAATTTGTCATCTCGCAGTAAAAACGATAAATTCCTGTTGATGACGTTTTTGTGTAAAGCTGATTTATGGTTCTGCGTTAAATCCACGCACAATGTACGGGAAGGAAGGAAGGAAGGAAGGAAGGAAGGAAGGAAGAAAGAAAGAAAGAAAGAAAGAAAGAAAGAAAGAAAGAAAGAAAGAAAGAAAGAAAGAAAGAAAGAAAGAAAGAAAGAAAGAAAGAAAGAAAGAAAGAAAGAAAGAAAGAAAGAAAGAAAGAAAGAAAGAAAGAAAGAAAGAAAGAAAGAAAGAAAGAAAGAAAGAAAGAAAGAAAGAAAGAAAGAAAGAAAGAAAGAAAGAAAGGGATAAATTCCCGTTGATGAGGTTTTTGTGTAACAAACATGGCGGATCTTAGTCATTCCAGTTTTGCAGTACAGTTAAACTCATTTAATTGGTTTTAATCAATTCAATTTAATTAGTAGCATTTAGTATCTTTTAGAGCAGTGTTTTGGGGGCTCCAAAGACTGAATGTGGAGATAGATTTATAGTTAAAAAGTTGGAGTTGAATTGGTATTTTTTTTATCGTCATTTTTATCGTTATCAGGATAAATGCCAGAAATTATCGTGATACATTTTTTAGTTCATACCGCCCATCCATAGTTGATAGACGTTCCTTTAAAGACACATTTACAGTCTCAATAGGGGGCCAGTGACTGATACATCGGTATCTCTCCGCTGTGTCTCCTCACACCAATTAGTTTCTCTCTGACGAGCAGGACTTCTCCTAATCCTTCAATATTCCTGCTGTGTCCGACGCCGCTCAGGCTCATAATTACCAGACTGGGCTCTGCCGTGTGCATTTACATTTTTAATCTCCTCAGCAGCCGTGGATTTATATTGTTTTCTTGTTCATCATATTACTCATCCTGCACTTTAATTAACTGGGTTTGTTAACCTGCAAGTTGGTTTGGTTTTCTCAAAAGAAGGCTAGTTCTCTTTTGAGCCGCCTGGCTCCTCTGAAACCGGTCAACATTGATCTGGTAGTTGCAGTTAATCTGCTAAAACACGCAAAAGTCACCATTATGTCTTTAACTTGACAACTACGTGAACTCACACAAACTCAAGGCCGAGAGCCCCGAGAGATGAGCTGCAATGACGACGTATAAATGATTCTCAACATCACATTAACAGACACTGATTTGACAAACACTCACAGGCGAGTCGGTCAGAGGTGTACGCGGCAGCAGGCGTGTGTTTTTCAGTGTGTGTGTGTGTGTGTGTGTGTGTGTGCAGTCCGGGGTCAGAGGCATGGGATCAGAAAAAGAGGGAGGTGATAAAATAAATAAATAAATGTCATCTCTGAGAGATATTAAAATCACTTCAGTGCTGATTAAAACCACAAAACATCAGACCACAAACAAAAACATGTACAGAGATAATCTCACATCAGCAGCTGACATCTAAAGCAGGACAAGAGACCAAACATCGACTCTAAACACACAAACACCTTTTAGGTTTGATAACCTGAAGGTAGATTGTTGACGTTACAGCAACTAAAGCATCTAAAATAATTTACCAGCTAAACAACTGCTGTATATCATTAAATATTCTCTTTCTGTAACAGACATAGTTTGATTGCCGGATAAAGCTGTGAGCTACTTATTCTCTTGCCATTACCAAACTACAAAAAGATGAAGGTCGAAGAACTAAAACAAGCGTTACTGTCGATCGTTTGCTTCTGGCATATGAAGGTCAAACTGTCCACGGGAGTATTTCCAGCTTCGTGAGGAGCAACAGAGGTTAAGAGAGAAAAGGTGGTGAAATAACTCTCAGGATGTCCAGCCAGACGGCCTCCTTTACAGCCTGGCAACATTGTTTTCCAATTTTTATGGACTTCAGTTCGTCATAACTCACGGTTTATTTAAGTTCAGGCACTGAAACTACTTCTCACTCGTTTGTTACGTGCCAGCTGGCCTTTATGCTACTTCCTATTTGCAGTTTTATTTTGTTCTTTCAGCTCAGAGGACGTCACAGTGGAGTTCTGTCTTTCAGATATTGATTTAGTGTTTGTCAGATGCTCGTCATATCAACCCCCTCCCCATTTCTGCAGGCTGGGGGCCAGCACTGAGGAGCTGGTGCAACAGGGGGGTGTAGGGGTCAGCGTGTTGCCCGGGGATGCTCCTGATGTGGGGGAGCTGGGGGTCGATCCGGTGACGCTCTGACTGGGAGGATACTGACTCTCCTTTCCTATGAAGAGATTTTGCCCAAAAGGGGGTTCAGTACTTTTTGCCTGTGGCCAAAAAAAAGTGTCAGTCAAAATTAATGTTTTTCGTTGGCGTGAGCTCTTAGGTTAAAGGAGCATGAGGCAAGAATAAGAAATGAGACTCATTAGCGCCACGACGACCATCGGGGTTCCTGCAGCCAACAGCGAAGCCGGCACGGGAGCGTGCACGGACTCCTTACTTCTTTGCAGCTAACGCTACTTAGCACGTTAGGCCACTCCGACTTTTTGGTAATCTCATGTGATTTTCAAATCAAGCTCTAAATATGACTTACAATGTTATCCAGAATCCATGTCTACCCAAACAGAAGTTTGGATCCACCGCGCTCGTCTTCTTCCTGTATCCAAGCCGAGCGCCGTCGAGACGGGTCTTGCAGCGTCTTTTGACGTCACATCCGCAGGACAGCGCGGGAAATTCGGCAGCATTTTGAAGCACACAGCCTGTTCAAGGCAACGGAGAGATACGCTAGCGGCTAGAGGGCTCATTCGTTTTGGTTTGGAACGCTTCATCTGACATTATTACTAGAAAACTTAAAACGTATACGCATTTTTTTCATAAATCCTGCCTCATGCTCCTTTAAGTCCTGTAAGCTTGCAGGTTTTTGTTTGTTATTTGCTTCCAAATTACTTTTGCATGGAAGTACAAAGCTGTAGTATGTTCACCAGGCCGAGTGGTGGACTCATGTCCAGGTGTTGGTTTCCCCTGAAAGATTTCAGCCTTGAACACTCATAAAGATGGGATTTTTAAAAGGAAAATTAAGTTATCTAGCTTCTAGCGTGTGGCCAGCCTTACTCTGATTTACAGACCTCGGAGGAGCCCTTACCGGGTCCACAGCCTGTCTGGCTCTGAGATAAAGCCACAACACTATTGTTTAACTTTTGCAGAAAAGAGGAGACGGGAGCAGGTCACGAGGGAAGTGTTGAGTAATATGATATTGACCCGAATATAAGACGACCCTGATTATAAGACGACTTCCTCTTTTTCAAGACTCAAGTTTAAAAAAAGACTTTTTGAACACCAAATTCCATTTTTATACAGAAAATAATTACAGTACATCTGAAACAAATGATTATAACAATATATTCGAGAGAAAAAGCATGTAATTTTGCGTCATTCAAATCATCATCTTGAAGTTTGCGTCATAACTTCTCCTCAGCTGCCGGTTAACCTGCCGAACTTTCACCCACTTTTCTCCAGACTGTCGCTATGTTTCTCCTTTTTCTGTTATCTCTTCTCTTATTTTCTTCTCTTTTCTTTCTTAGCGCTATTTTTTATTTTTCTTCTTCGTGTTACGGCTATTTTTATTTTTATTCTTCGTGACAGGGGTTCGCTTTGGCCTGGGGAATTAAAGGGAAAGTTTGGTTTTTTACAACCTGGACCTTATTTCTGGCATTTTTTATGGTCGTATACTCACCCAGGCAAGTTTGGTGTCATTTGGAGTCCTTCGGAAGATATTAGGGGTTTTTTTGCGAGCCGCTTCTCCATATAACGGTAGCGCATGGGGGCACAGCGGGACACAGACGATGCAGCGTCTAAATAACACATTATTCACATCCGGGGCTGTGTGTGTAACAAATAAATCAGTTTGTAAACAAGACCTCTGAATTCATGACGTCACAGAGATGACTGGGTGAGTATACGACCATAAAAAATGCCAGAAATAAGGTCCAGGTTGTAAAAAACCGAACTTTCCCTTTAAGTTCAGCATTCGCTTTAAAGATATCTGGCGCCATCTAGCGTTGTGAATGGGTATAACGTCTAGACCCCGAATGTAAGACGACCCCCACTTTTTCAGTCTTATTTCAATGCGAAAAACACCGTCTTATATTCAGGCCAATACGGTAATACAATAAACCCAGGATATTTGTGCCTATGTCTTTAAAGACATTCGCTGTCTTGAGAGACTCATTATTCGGATCCGGATGATTCCTCAATAATCTGGTCTTTGTCTCTGGCGTAAGTGGAGCGGGTCGGTGTCTGGGGAGAGACGATGCTCGGCGCTCGTGGTCAGTCCTTCGCCTTCACTTCTTCTCCTGCTGTCTACCGCTCACGTGCTGTACCTACCGGCTGTGGCGGTGGGCTGCGTCCGAGTTTGTAGCGGGGTGCGGAGGGGGGACACGCCCCGCAGTGGGGGGGTCATACAGGGGCTGCTGGGACTGTGCTGCTGCTTCAAGAAGGGGCTGTCCAAACGGCCTGGCGGTCGGAACGTCACACACAACCCATCACGAGGACGGACAAACACACACAAAACATGTGCACGAAGCGACAGACCAAGGACAGAAAGTTGTGACGACACAGAAGGAAAGGTGGATAGGTCCGGAGAGCAGAAGTCAGGAGATAAGAGGTTCCAGTACCGGTGGGAACAAGGAGGAGGATTGTGGGAGAGGCGGCGCACCCACGAAGAAAAAAAGAGACACGTGGAGGAAGGGAAATAAAAACATCCACAATGGGGACAATCAAGGATAAAAAAACAAGAGCAGAGGAGAGGAGAGAGTGATTAAAGGAAGACGTGAGGATGGTGAAAACAAACACGTCCAAAGGTGAAGGAAGACCGGGAAGGAGGAGAGAAAGACAGAAAGAAAAGTGGTTAGTGTGGTTCTAAACACACCGACTGCAGACAGCATGCAGACTTGACAAGTAACTACTTTTCCCCTTCGAAAAGAGAGTTCAAAACATCCGAAACCTACAGAAGATTCACTCAGGTTCCGCGTCTTCAGATATGATAAATAACACACATGTAGAAATCTGTATCCTGTTTAACAGACGGAGCAACTTGGGCTTAGGAAAGACTTTGTTAGCCACAGTAGTGACTGCTGAACAAAATAAAAAGATATAGATCTGAAACACATAAAACATGTAAATATACAGATAAAAGCTGATATCATTTATACAATAATGGTTTTATTCAAAAAATGAAAATGCTTTTCCAAACTATGTCCAATTCAGTCAGAAAACTGTCTGGAAAAATAGTTGAAAAATAAAGTAAATAAATAAGTAGGAAAAAAAAGGTCTCCAGAAATAAATAATTGTGACATTTCAAAATAAAAACTACATTCAGGACCTGTTCCAGATAAAAGAAACCCGCTCTGACCTGAGGGGGAAACTCATGTTTGAGATGACGACAGCAAGAACTAATATTAAAAAGAGATGTACATCAATTAAGGCTAGAGAAATTTGGAATAGTTGTAATAACAACCTAAAAGTGTGTAGTTCTATCTTCAAGTTTAAGGAAATGTTTAAAGAAAATACTGTGAATAAATATAAAACACTATAATTATAAAGTATACTATCTAAAACATTCTAGAATGTGAAACGTCAATTTTATATTTTGTCTTACTTATTTTTGTCTTCTTTATGTATTGTTTGTTTCCACGGAGTAGGGCTGTTCGATTAATCGATTTTAAATCGTAATCGCGATTATGTAATTAGAACGATATTAAAACGTGAAAATCGTAAAATCGATTTTTCCCTTTTTTTTTTTTTTACCTTGTCTGCACACATATTAATGATTGATGGAAATACCTCTCAATACCTGCGACAAGTGCCCCATTGGAGAGGCTCTTTAGTGTAGGAGGGGGCGTTGTAACATGCCACCGGGCATCCCTCAAGCCAGATGTGGTAGACCGGCTGGTGTTCCTTGCAAAAAACTTGCAAATGTGAATAGCAAATGTAATGACTGACATTACACACCTCTACCTCCTTCATGGGTTGATTATTATTTAGCATGCAAAGACCCAGTTTAGTTTAATTAGAAAATGTCTTGTTTTATTTAATTGGAAATATAACTTACTGTATGTTTGCAAGTGCTGATTTTTTTTTTCCAGAGATAAAACTTTATATTTTATTATATTTTTTAAAACGTTTTTTCAACTTATTTTACAGAGTTTGGCACTTTATTCATTCATTTTTGGTTTAATAAGAGCAAAGTTTGCACTTAAAGCCCAATGGGGCAAATGTTCAATAAAAAAACAGCATATTTGAAATCATTTCTTTGCCTTTTGTCAATTCACAAAATAATCGTAATCGTAATCGAAAATTGGATTTTGAGAGAAAAAAATCGAGATTTTATTTTTGGGCAAAATCGAACAGCCCTGCCACGGAGTATAATATA
The DNA here is from genome assembly GCF_033807715.1 of Cololabis saira. Classification (NCBI taxonomy): domain Eukaryota; kingdom Metazoa; phylum Chordata; class Actinopteri; order Beloniformes; family Belonidae; genus Cololabis; species Cololabis saira. Next base: position 35,181,413 of record NC_084600.1, read on the forward strand.
AGTTAATGTCTGTAATTTATGCTGATCATAAGAAAAAAGGGTAGGCACTATAAGCTACGGCTTCTGCCTACACCTTTTCGGCAAAAGAAATGTTTTTGTTTTTTTTTACCTTTTCATCTTGTTCTGCAAAAAAGTGTGTACAAGCCGAAATAAAGATTCATAATAATAATAAAAGCATTCAGAGTACACAGAGACTGCAGGTTTGAATGGAAACTACCTCCACCTGAATGCTCAGGTGCAGATCAGACCACGAACTAAGATCCAGAAGACGCGGTTAGAATAAGACATGGATGAATCTGAAGGTTTTCATCATGGACCTGAATATGGTTGTGTTTAGCTACTGTAACTATACTGGAAACAGCTTGACATCAGTAATGTTACTGCATGTGGGAGGGTTGACGGGGGTTGTGGGATTACGCAGCGTCTTTGGTAAAGCTTCTGACAAACACTGCGACACTGCAGACACACAACAAGCAACGACATTCATCAGGAAAATTCAATTCAAAACTCTACGAGACGGAGCGGCAGCGAGGACGGAGGCTGTCGCCTCCTTCCTGCTGTGATTCCAACTCAGGCCATCAAACATTTCTCTGCTGGGAGGGCTTCCCTCTGATGTTTAGGGTCTACAGAAGGCTTAGTGGGACTTCTGTTGTGCTGGACTGGAGCGTGAGCTCATTCACCAGCGGTTCTGGTTCACATCAAGCCGTGTTAATGTTGGCTCGGCCCACGGAGGCGAAACAGACTCATGAAAGGTCAGTCATTACTATCACACACATCAACATGTTTTAGAAAAGTGAATACGTTAGTAAAACCTGCAGGGAATTGTGGGGCGAGTAGTTTAAAGCATTTACCGGTCCTGTGGATGGAGACGGGCGAGGTGTCAACACTGATGGTCAAGGCTCTCTCCTTCTGCTTGAAAAACTCTCGAGGGTTTCCGGACCGCTGAGCGATGATGGCCTTTGCTTCCTAGAAACACAGGAACAAATAAATAAATAAATAAATAAAATAAGGCTGCATCATTTTGTTTAAGGTTCCTTGAATTCAACAGCTGTGAAAACAAATCATGAATTTTCAATCCTACCAAGGGAGTAGGTTTGGTCTCAACATTGGTAGGGACGATATAACAGCATAACTTGCATGTTCACTTTTTGCTGGGGACGGGACATTAATAAGACCAAACAGATTGGGTGAACGGGGTCAGGGTTACATTTGTCACAAATATGAACCTAATTAATTGATAGGCTAAATGATCAATGCAAAATAAATCTGTATTGACTTATACTGTGTATAATGTGTATTGGTTCACCTGATACACGGTTCGATTCAAACCTTTGTTTTCAAAAACTACTAAAGAAACATTTTGAAAACTTCCAGAATATTCCAGGATTTTATTAGCAATTTAAATTGCAATATTTGAACATAACTTTAATTATATTAACATACACAATAAATACAAACTTATTAATAATCTCTTAACTATCCAGAATGCAAAAAATAAACATTTGTCTTAAGACCACTCAACATTGTCTAAATAAATAAATAAATTGAAATATAACTGAAAAAACAAAAATAAATAAAGTCATCAGCCAATCAAATGTGCGTTTGAGGAAAAAAAAATTGACCGGCAATTCAGCAAGTGAAAAGGGGTAAATGTAAGTCTGAACATAATGAAAATAATTCACGTAATAATGGTAGGGTCAATTCTATCCTTACAACATTTGGGAAGCAAATCTAAATTACCTTTATATCTGAACTCATTATATAATGCAAATAAGGTTGCTTAAAAGTTGGTGGGGACAATTTGAGCCTCCTGAAAAGTTGGTAGTGTTATGTCCCTACGGTCCCTATGCAAACCTACGCCCTTGAATCCTACTCAAATCAGGGAAGGTTCAGTGACAGGAGAAGGCACATTTTCATCCTTAACCTTTCTGAAATTCTTTCTTGTCTTTTTGAATGTATGATTTAATTTGACATTTTGTCACGATTCAGGTTGCATTAAAGGTTTAATCTAACTGACCTCCACCTCAGACTCCTTCTTGTTCAGGTCGAGGTCCTCCAGGCTCGCCTCTGCTGCCTGCGGAGACAAACGTCATCAATCACACTACAACACACAAATCAGCTCCCCCTGTCGCCGCTGGGGGGCAGTAGAGACTCAAACAAAGTCCACATGCTGAGAGCAAAACCAGGGGAGATTTCTGCTTTGTCAAGTTTTCCTAAAGGCTCAATTCTATTGAAGAGAAGCAACATGACATATATTTTGTGCATTTTGAAGATACATGCAGCCGTATAGTTCAGCGTGAGCACATGCAACATCTGACATGTCATCTTGACATCTTGTCATCTTTCCTGGGGTGACTTCGATGTGGCTTTACAAGCTGCGGTGTCCTGTTTCTGGTGCCAACCTACTGCGTGCTGTTGGTCAAAGCCAGCCTCGTGAAAAGGAAAAAAAAAACCTCATAAAGCATGTTTTTGGATGTTTTTCTGAGTAAAGCGTTGTTTTGTTCCCCCCTTCAATTGGTAGCAAACATTTCCAGCTGCGTTTCATCAGCGAGCGAGCCAAGCAAGTTTTTAAGCTTCGCCACAAGGATTTTCAGATGATCACAAGAGGAGCTGAAATGACGCAGCACGATGCCCTGATGCTTCTGTGATCATTTGTTAAAATAAAACCCACACAAGCTGAAAAACACATGGACACAAAATGCTCCCTCAGTGAGGTTTTCATGTGCAGCCATAAAAGTTAGTTTGTTTGTTGGTTCTTATGATGATGGAATTGATTGAAACTGATTTCTCAGGGCTAAAATTTAAATGCTTACCATGGTGGTCTGGTTCCTCAATCTCTCTCTGGCCTCTTCTTCCTCCAGCATCTTCTTCCTATTCACACACACACGCACACACACACACACACACACACACACACACACACACATATTAGATCATTTTTAAACTCATGGAAAGAACCTGCCTCTGGACTTATAACCACCACATTCAGATAAAAACCGTGTGCATTCCTCCTTCCAAACATAAACTAGTCGTGGGTTTGGACAAAGTAATGAAAAAAAAGTGCGTTATATAACCGTTTTATTATTTAATATGGAGATGGTCCTCCCATGGCAGCGATACAAGTGTTAGACAGTGGCTTTGGGGAATTTTAATCCATTCCTGAAGCAGAAACCGTTCCAGCTCTGTCAGGCATAATATGCTATGGGGGGGAGATGTTCCTTTCTTACTCCAAAACACACCACAGATTGATTAATATAACATTTTAAGATTTTTGTGGGCAAATCTAGGTGGTTTACATGCCTACTGTGGTCTTTGTGCCAGTTTTCAACCATTTCAGACATCTAAAAGAAGACAGTTTTTCACCCAGAATTTAAAAAACGCTTCTTAGAAGTGAACGTAATAATCCCCTGAGACTGTAGATTTAAAAAAAACCAACAAACATTTCCATAAATAGTCTCCCAGACCTCCACTGAATCACCTCCGTGCACTTTTGTTGGCATCAGAAGGACATGATGGAAGGCAGTTCAATTATTACACTGAGCTTTTGGTTGATTCCAGTCACGCTGAGTCAGCCTTCTGGTAGTAAGTCTGACTTGTTTTTGTTATGTCATCACACAACTTCCCCTCAAAACTTCTTACTAAGCTGCCTCGGCCAGTCACACGTCACACCTGTCTTTGTTTAAGGACGAAAGCTAACGCTTTTTCCACATTTAAATCATGCAAGAGTCAACAGAAAGGAAACATATTGGGTAATACAACAAGCACAGAATATTTGTGGTGTAAATGTTTACGTGCAGCACGATTTATGTTCTGTTAGGATTCTTCCTTGTCTAAACATGGGTGAAATAACAGAGTTATAAAAACTGAGCTGTATCCTTTTTTCTCTCTTCCAACCCAGCGTATGCTAAAGAAGAACTCGTGAGAATATGCACGTGTCCTGTTTAACTCGGTGTTTTATAAGCGAGTCAAATCTGGGCGGCGAGACCGGAGACTTTGTGGGACAGAACTTCATGTAACTGATTGTTTTTTTTAAACACTTTGAACAACTGTTCATACAAGTATAGCGACATGATGTAATGATGAAGTATTAGTGCAATGGCTTGAACTGCCGTGAAGACAACGATGCCTGGGCAGCATGGCGGCTCGATGGTTAGCAATGTTGCCTCACAGCAAGAAGGGTCCTGGGGCCGGATTCACAAAACATTCTTAAGAAAAAAAATCTTCTTAAGTGTCATTTTTTTCTTCAATTCAGTCTTAAGAAGAAAAAAGACAAGAAGTCATATTCTCCAAAAAAGTTCTTAAGTATTTTCTCAACTTTCTTCTTAAGTTTCTTAAGAAAAAACTTAAGAATAAATGGTATTCTTGAAATAAAAGTTCTCAAATTTGTTCTTGACTTTTTTCTTTACTGTAAGACAACCTTGACCTGTCTTAAATTTCTTCTGTGAAAAGGTAAGCCTCTAATATCACCTTTTTCAACACATTTGCACATGCACAAGTCTCGCTTCAGGTGCATCGACTGAATATAATGAAATGAATAATAATAATAATAATAATAATAATAATAGAGCGGCGTACTGAATCCTTCATTTAGTAGGCAGTATACAGTACATACTGATGCAGTATGTAGCATGTAGTACTTAGTATGCGATTTCGGATACAGCCATATTTTAAGAAGTTCTTAAGTAGGAAAAATAAGAAATTTGTAAGAAATGACAGTTCTTAAGACGGTTCTTAAGAAAATATTGAGGAATTGCACTTAAGAACTTTCTTATGAACTTCTTAATTTTAGATCTTAAGACATTTCTTAAGATCGTTCTTAAGAACATATTGGTGAATCTGGCCCCTGGTTTGAATCCCAGCAGGGGTGGAGTTTTTTCTCCTTTTTTCCAGCTACTTCAGGATCCTCCATCAGTCCAGACACGTGTTTTAACTGGTGATTGAAAGCCACCCGTAGGAGTGAGTGTGAGGGTGTGTGTGGTTGCTAGTGGCCCTGTGAGGACAGGATGACCCGTCAGGGTGAACGCTCGGCTTCTGCCTAAAGCGAGCTGGGAGAGGCTCCAGCAGATCCCTGAGACCCTTGACAGGAATAAACAGATAGAGATGGTGGATGGATGTATATTTATGCTGTGGTGGAAAGGTTTAAATAGTAGTTTGATGACGGCTCCAGTTTTGAAGGTTTTTTAGGCCCTGTCTCAATACTCCTCCTACCCTTACTTTTCAGCCCTACCCCTAAATTTTGGGCGTTCCCGTGAGGGTAGTGGTGTCCCAATTCCTCTTTTCATCTAGGGGGAGTGCGGAAAACGAGGGTAGTGTGTATGAATCTAGCCCTTCACAGCTAGGGATTTCAGATGCACCCTAGCTGATATAAGGGCCAGAAAAAAATCCCAGAATGCTTTTCGTCATCATTTGCGGACTGAATCAAAAAAAAAAACATGGCGGACATTTCTTATTTTTTAGTGAATAAAATCAATATTTTGAGTTAGTTTCTGCATAAAAATGCATTTTGATTACATTTCTAGCGAGAAATATATATTTTACTTTCATAATATTCACTCAGTGAATGTATATAATCACTCGTTTGCCCATTTGTGGAAGATCTCGCCAGAATAAAGGCTGATTTATGGTTCTGCGTTACACCAACGCAGAGCCTACGGCGTAGGTTACGCGGCGGCGCGCGCCGTAACGCTGTACCCTACGCCGTACCCTACGCCGTAGGCTCTGCATCGATTTAACGCAGACCCATAAATCAGCTCCGGAGCCGGCAGGCATCATCATCCCGAAATTTCCGGAGCAAATTTCTTAACAGGCGTAGCTACAACTTTTAGATTTCATCTATTAAACTAACATTTATCTTCCTAAATGATTTATTTCAGCCTGCGGTAATTCTCCACAGAGCTGCAGGTTTCTCCCCGGGACGACGGCGCAGGTTGACCCGGCCGTGAGCTGCTGCTGCGGCTCCGAGCCGGCGGCTCTTCTCCGAAAACATCGCAGCAAATTTCTTAACGGGCGTTATTTGGATAAACTGAGCCCAGGTTGGGGATCTTAACGGTTACTTTTACGCCTGAAAAAATATTAAAACTTGGCATATTAACAGCGCTACAGCTGAAATTAAAACAGCTTTTAGCTCTGGGCTTCCTGATATGGTGTGACGTATGTGCAAACGTAACTATGCAGTTGCTTACGTACCCGAACGTGACCATGCAGTGATGTAGCAAGCAACATTTAGGGGTGGTGCTGAAAAGTAGGGGTAGGGGGAGTATTGGGACAGGGCCCTGGGAAGATTACAAGTGCCCTAAAATCTGTGGATTATTTTTTAGGGGTAGTGGTAGAAAGTAGGGGGTGTATTGGGATTGGCCCTTAAACTGTCCTCTGCAGGGACCTTTGCCGTGAGAAGGTACAGTACTCTGAGCCTGTAAGTCCAGCCTTCAGAGGAAGTTTAAACACATTTGGGACATGGGATTAAGTCACCTTTGAATTTTTGCTTTCTTTCCCCAGAAGCATTCGCAGCTCATTTAAATGTTGCGTATGATCCTCCTCGACCTTTATCCTGACACAGAATGTGTGATGTTGTGTGTTTGTTCCCACCTGTGCTCCTCGATCTGCCTCTCCCTCTCGCGGTACCTCTTCTCTCGATTCTCCTGCTCCTTCTTCTCCAGCTCCATTCGCTCCTCTTCGAAACGCTGCCGCTCCTCCGCAGCCTTCTTTTTGTCCTCTTCCTTCCTCAACTCCTCTTCACGCTGGGGGCCAAACAGGGAAGAGTAAGTCCAAATCTGCTCTGATAAGAGCAGCGGCAGTGATTAATTACAGAGGCACACTTATGAATGCAAAAGGAAGTCTCTCCTCGTGCTGAAACTTGCGGGAAAACCACCCGGATTCCCTCTTGGTGTGTGACCTCAGTAAACATTTTCCTTATGGGTTTATGTTCTTAATAACCAATTTCACATCTTTTCTAATAAAGTATGACATCTGTTCTGTGAATAATGGTTCTGTTTAGAGAAGGATAGATCAGTGTATGCTTAAGGACGGGGATACACTCTAATCATCTAGTTCCTGTAAACGGAGTTCCTGTAAACGGTTGGTTCAATGGAAGATAAGTGTAACACTTTAAAAGTCATTGATGCCAAAAGAAAGCAACATTAAAATAATATAAACTCCAAAAACAACAAACAAAACAAAAAAAACAGCTGATGGACAGACGTATTGACAGGGATCTTAATCTGGGCCTTTCTGTGATGATGTGCAGCTCCAGAGCCTCTCAGACAGTAAAGGGGAAGTCTGATAAACAACCTGCAGCTCCAGGAATGAAGCTGTTGTTTTATATTTGCTTTGAACACGCCAACAGCAGCAGCTAGAGGACGCAGCAACATCTGACTTTGTTTCTAACCTCAACCTCTAACCTCAACTCCAGCGTCAGGAGGACCCGCGCCAGCTATTCAAGACTTTTTGTCAAACCTGAACGCTGCCTTAAAGATCACCTACAGTATGTGCGGTAAATGCGGAGACACAGCAGCAGGTGATAATGCAGCTTATGACTATTATTATCGTCAAATACCATTATTATATCCTGCACATTTAATTCATAAAGCTACATACTGGTGTGTTGTCTGGAATTACATGTCCAACAGCATACTGTACTTCTGTACCTCCACTCTGAAATGTTACCTCAAAACCTACATTTGGATGCTTGAAACGTACGTACAAACTTGCAAATAACCATTTCTTGGACATCATTCACTAAAACATTTATCTCTGTCTGCAGATCAACATTGGAGATCTTTTGAGATGGTTTTCTTCGTGCCACTGTGTGCAGGTGTTTCTTGACCTGTGTTTTGGCCTGGCAACACATCAACAACACAATAACATTATAAAGTGGATAAAAAAAAGAAGAAATACCGTATTTCCGCACTATAAGGCGCACCCTCAATGAATGTCGCATTTAAAAACTTTTTCCTATAAGGGGCATCGCATATAAGGCGCACTAAATATATGGTAAAATACCGTACTATAGTGGCTGGGGTTGAGTTACGTCAGAGACGTTCAATAAACGAGACAGCCCACTATGGTTCGAGTTCCTGTATCTGTGTCACGTGACTGCCACGCCCCTTTAGGAGACCGGAAGTAGGTCCTGAGTCTATTGAGTGCTATGGGAAAAGTGAACGTGAGCACAGATTATTACCAATTCCTTCGCCCCATAGTAACCTAAGTAAATATGGGACCCATTTTTCAAAAGCCACAAACCTTCTGAACATTCTGACACCAAAATGGCAATTTTCAGACCAACAGATTAGGAGAAAATTAACTTTGTTTGAGACCTGTCTCTGTCTGAGCAACACACTCTTGCGAGATTTGGCTCTCATCGTTTTCCCATCGGATAAAATGAAGTTTAAAACTAAAATAAAACTTGCTTCTTTGCTTAATAATACTGTTATTTTTATTATTTAAGTCTTTTTGGAAGAAAGTTGTACTGTATCTAGTGTTTTATGTTCCAAAACGATGTGGAGAGAGGGGCGGCCACGCCCACTTAGGAGACAGGAAGTGTATACCATTTCATACCATTGCCAGTAACGGTAATGCGCTATCTTGTGTATAAAGGATCTTTGGTTACGTATCTACCTGATGGAGCTGCGCTACAGGAAATGCTGCAAAATCCTACAGCAAATGCAAAAACAACAAGAAGAAAAGTACCGTATGTCAAACTTTATTAACAAAATAAAAACCAGCTTTGCTCCGTCTCGTCAAAGTCGCCATTATGCGAGTCAGCATCGCTGCTGTTGTTTTGAACGTCTGTGAGGATTCCTGACGTTTTTAGCGCCGTTACTTTGGCGACACCAACTACATTACCCACAATTCCCCTGACTACAGTAACAGAAAATACCGTAATGATCATATATAAGACGCACTGCATTATAAGACGCACTGCCGGTTTTTGAGAAAATTAAAGGCTTTTAGGTGCGCCTTATAGCGCGGAAAATACGGTAAATAAAAATGCAATTTTTTTTAAAATTAATTCTGAAGTCTTGAAAGACTCCTGGGTGTTTAGTCCAAAAGGTCACGCGAGTCTGCGGCGGTCGCCAGTAAACAGACTGATCTGAAGGTTTTAATGAGAACAACAACAAAACACTCACCAAGCATTTAACAAGTACACGTGTTCAACAGCTCAATGTTTTAAACAGCCAATGACACAGCAGCATCTCAATCCACCGAGGCTCATGGTCAAGATGACCTGAGATCAGAGCGGGGAAGCAAAGGGAGTCTGAACTTGGTTGTTAGTCACAGGCAGGCTGGCCTCTAGATTTCAGAAACTGCTGGTCTCCTGTGATTTTAACACAAAATCATCTGTAGGGTTTACAGAAAACAGTCCCATAAAGGGAGAGGAAGTTCTCCGGGTAAAAGAACTGCGTTGTCACCAGAAGTCAGAACAACGGCCTTTTCTAGATAACAGAAGAGGAAACCTCAACCCAAACCCCTCGTTACAACCAAGGTGGGCAGAAGACAACTGAACAGACAACTAGTGAGGTGTAGAAACTGAAGATCATCATTACTTCCCAGCTTTTTTGCAGATTTGAGCCAGGCTGACACTTCCATCTTTATCGATATGGAATCTCACAGCTACAGATCAGATAGGACAAGAAACTTTCCAACTCACTAAACAAATGCGAATACAGGAGATTTATGGACCAACCCGGCAGTTTTTAACATCCAGAGTTAACAAATCCACTGTTAGCAATGACTAGTTGCCATTTATGCTTTTGCAGAAACAGAGAGATATCATGTGCTCTCTCTGAATCTGGTTCTACAGTCAACTATGCCCGTCACTTTTTGTCCCTTTTCCCTCTCCTCCTCCTCCTCATCCTCCTCTTCCTGCTCTTCCACCTGTCAGTGCATCTTTGTTTTCTCCTGCGTCACACATACCTTGGCTTGCTCCCAAAACTCCTCTCTATTGATTTTCTTCATCTCCACCTCTGCATTGGTCTTCTGGTACACGGTGCCCTGCAGCAGGAGAGAGGTAGATGGAGATTAGGCTTCTTCAGTCACGCATGCATCAACAACAACAGAGGACGCTTGATTTTACAGGAGAGGTCATCTCATGTGGCCTATGAAACTCTCAGTCAACTCTCCTGCTTATGATGTTGACTTCCTGCCCAGTTTGAACGCCCTCCGAAGCTAATCTCAGCTTCAGAAGGTACCCGTTATTCTACAGCATTCAGCCATGAGCACAATCTCCCACCACAATCACCCGCTTTGAGTGCTGAGAACCTTTAACGTTTGGGGGGGATTTTGTGCCAGGAAACTGAATAAACCAAAGGTTTATTCCAGTTTGTGAACATGCTTTCAGAATGAAACAGGCTGTTTAAACTTTGGACTAAAGCAACTCCAAAGTGGTTCTAAATGAATGAATCAAACGTAGTACCAATATGCTATCAATCATACGGTTTTGAAAATACAACATTGGCTATAGCAATGGATAGAAATTAGGGCTGGGCGATATATCGAGATTTTAATATATATCGATATATTTTCAAACGCGATATGGTACGAGACAATATCGTTTATATCGATTATTAAAAAACCCTTTTTTTTTTTTTTTTTTTTAATGATTTTGATATAGCTTATTTTGTGACAAATTGACTTGAATGTTTTATGTGAGATTTGCACACATTTTTCATTTGCACAACTGTCAACCTCAGTGGAAAAGTCTGCCTGTTACTGTCTACATTGTATTAATTGCACAGTGTATTTTAATTTAATTGTTATGCAGGAAAGGGATATTTGTTTTATTTTATTCAAGAAGCATTTTTATTCTATATATGCAGGCAGTTTATTTTTATTTCATTTGTTTTATACATCTTGATATTGTGCAGACCTCTGCTAATAAAGGTACCTGTGTGACATTTGGCACGAGGCTTTGTATTAAAACTGACTGTTTTTTTAAGGGTTTGCCTCAGAAAAAATGAAGCTAACAGAGATGCTATGCTATAATGCTTTGGGGGAAACCCCAATTATGGCAGAGAAAAAATATCGATATATATCGAGTATCGCCATTCAGCTAGAAAATATCGAGATATGACTTTTGGTCCATATCGCCCAGCCCTAATAGAAATTCTCTAATAGTCTTGTTTTAGCTTGGGGTTGAAGTATCAAGATACAGAGCAAAGGTGTACGATGCACCACCTTCCTAACAATTGCCCTCAAATGACATTAAAATGTGCAGATATAACATTGAGACCTTTTACCACGGATACATTAATTGAATCAAAAGAAAAGAATAGACTTTTTTTGTACGATTAAAAACACAGCTATCTATGAATGACGACTCATGGATGTTAACGGTGCACCATTACCACAATTATATCCTCCTTATATCAGAAATAAAATGAATGTGGATGTGAGCACCAATTCTTGATTTGTGACCTTCTCTAAGAATACCAGTGTTTTTCCCGGTGTGCATGTCATAAAATAATGGTGCTTAATGTAATTGATTTCAGAAAATGTGCTGCTTAAAGAAAAAAAAAAAATAGCCCATAGTTCTGCTTTTCCCTCATCCTAGATGGGATGTGTGAATGTCTTTGTACCGCATCTACATTATCTTCCTCTCGGGTCCTCAGGCGGCTCATGACGGGGCTCGCCACCGGCGCCGTCCCGTTGGTCAGTCGCTGGCCGATGGCGGACGGGTCGATGTCTTCCAGACTGCTGGCGTTGATGATGACCTCCACGCCCTGCAGAGAGGACACAAGGTCAATCTGGGACCATAAAACTACAGGTTCTTTTTGATTAATCCATTCTAGTTTAGCCTTAAAGTTGTGGTGTAACGATTCGGATGATCAGTGAGAAAAAAGGGAATCAAGTATTGATTTGCTTTGCTAATGCAATTCTTTATTACTACCAAATGCAAAAAAAGGCATACAAACAGTACCTATCAAAGGATGACAAAAAAGAAGAAGAAACTACAGGACTGTCTCAGAAAATTAGAATATTGTGATAAAGTTCTTTATTTTCTGTAATGCAATTAAAAAAATAGTCATACATTCTGGATTCATTACAAATCAACTGAAATATTGCAAGCCTTTTATTATTTTAATATTGCTGATTATAGCTTACAGTTTAAGATTAAGATTCCCAGAATATTCACATTTTTTGAGATAGGATATTTGAGTTTTCTTAAGCTGTAAAGGTTTGTTTTATGGGTACACGTGTGAGAAGGGGAGGTACAAAAGCAAGAACAGCCAAGGTTGTGTGAATTGATCTTAAAGAAGCAAAAACAGGAAGAAATGACTTCAGGATAAGTAAAAACAAGAGAAAAGAAAACTACTTTGGTGTGGCTTTTCCCAGGTGGAAATTACTAATGAAGCCCGGAAGCCTTTCAAAATAAAACCAAGGTTAATTGTCTTTTCCTTCAGTGTTCCAGGATAGATGTGGTGTATTTTTGGACAGTGCACTGAAAAAAATCAATCTAAGCGCATGTAAATATAACATATTTAAATCTGTGATATTAACAATTAAAAATGAAGTTTGTTGCCTTACATGAATACGTCTAGTTTTGAACTTAATCTGGATTTGTTCAAAAAACAAGACATTGTCCATTTTTTCCTTAACAAGCAGTATTTATGTAATCCCAGGCAATCTTTTCATTTACACACAAACAACAAGCAATGATCTTGTTCTATTTACTTTTCCTTTAACAATTTTAATCTATTGGGCAGATTGACCAACGTTTAGATGAAACATGCTTTATTTGTTTATGTACAACACAACAGTAAAAAATATCTTGCTTGATCTACTTTTAAAAGATTAATGCGACTTTTTCGCATGAGATTTTTATGTAGATCAAGAAAGACTAGTCTTTGTATAAACTACTTAATTTTTAGTAAGTACAAAATTCATTTGCAAGTAAAGTCAACTTAATTTTTGCAAGTAAAGTCAACTAATTTTGATAAATAAAGTAAACTTAACACAATTAAGTTGACTGTACTTGCAAAATGTATTATTTACATACATAAAATTGAGTAGTTTATACAAAGACTAGTCTTTCTTGATCTACATAATAATCTCCTGCAAAAAGTTGACTTATTTTTTTTAAGTAGATCAAGCACAATATTTGTATCAGTGTGGGTGGACGGCATTGAGGAGGACGGACTGCTTGATCCTAGTAACTGCAACACTCCTCCACTTTCACCTGACTAACTCTCATTATTAGACTTCAGCCAGATTTGTTAATATACAGCAGGTTTAAAAGTCCCAGAGTGCAGAAAACGCAGATGTCGTCAGCGAGTTGCTGTAATTCATTTCCCCTCGGGGATTAATAAAGTGATTTTTTTTTTTAGTTCAGACAGCTACAGTCACCCTGAGTGAAAGACACATCTGACCTTCACCCAGATTAATCCTGACTACCACAAGTACTGCTATCTGGATGGCTTTAGAGTGAATTTGATTCAACGGTGAGAAGACCAAGTGAGACCCAAAGAGGATGCAGATTTTAAGATTGAGGAAGGAGGCTAAACATTCCTGGCAGCATGAGAAGCTCTTTGGGAACATCATCCTGGAATAACAAGGCTTTTCAGGTCTGCTACTGTACGTAGGGCTGTGCGATTAATCGATTTTAAATCTAAATCGGATTTATTAATCAAGACGATGTTAAAAAAAGGAAAATCGGAAAATCGATTTTCCTTTTTTGCAGCTGGCTGCATTACAGACAGAGCTCGTCTAGTCATCTTTGTTTGGTCAAGAAAATTGTAAATGTTGTCACTTTACTAAACTCAAGGAGGATTTACAGTATCATTCAATTGCACTTCATTCCCAATAGGGAAATGTGTTTGCTATTTCTCTTTAAAAATAAAGATAAAATATTTGAAACAATTTATTCCATTGTCTTTTGTAGTTTTACCAAAAAAATCGAAATCGAAATCGAAAATCGGGTTTTCAGAGAAAAAAAATCGGGATTTTATTTTTGTCCAAAATCGCCCAGCCCTAACTGTACGCAAAAGAAAAATGATACGAAGGGTTTGAAACCAGCACAAAAGAAATCTTCAGGCAGCGACGGGTCAACTCCACTGATCACACAATCAGCTGTTAGTAAATCTGGCATCAAGCACTTTTTGTGGCTCCAGATAATAATCTCAGTCCTATGACGTGATGGGGGAAGAAAAAAAAGAAAATGAGTGTGTATGTGTCTCTAAAAGGGTTATTTAAAACCCTGTAGGTGTGATGAAGCTGATATTGTGTGGGAGAGAGCGCTGCCACTTGGAATAAAAACACACACACTCTCTCACAGATTCTTTAGCCGTTATAACATTAAAAAGCATCACCTTTGATTTAATGTCAATTTTTTAGATTAACTCTCTAAAACCAAATATGCACTCAGGCAGGTGTACCGGTGTAAAAACACTGATCAGTACGAGACACACACTCTTCCACACATCAGCTCGGAGCTCTCGGCACTTTAAAAAGAGATGTTATTTGTCATGCACAGACTCACACACTTATTCCTCCTCTTTGATCCTCCTACAGGTTTTAATGCGATCAAGCTTCTTTCGCAATCAGCGCTTTGATGAAATGAAATGAAATGAAAACGTTCTCTGAACATGACGGTTTACAAAAACTGAAATTGCTTTCTGCTCGCACATCACAGCACACACGTTTACCAGTTTTTCAAGATATTTAGCCTTCAACTGATCAGAGGCGGGGTGGGACTTATCCAACTCCAATCCGAGTCTGGCTCTTCATGGTACCACAAATCGTGACAAATATTCTTAGAAGCTTTACATAATAATAAGTGTGCTGATGGAAATATCGATGCTGAAGAGTACAAAGTAGAAATTTTGGCCTAATATGGGAAACTTTGGGGATTTCTAGCCCAGTTACAACACTGGGAATTTTAGGTGGGTTAGTCATGGCCCAAAGGTCATGGCTCATACACCAAATACAGTACGTCATTCCCTGCCCAAGGGCAGGGGATGACGTATTTGGTGTATGAGCCAAAATGGAGATTTGGCTAATACACGCTGATGTCTAGTGGATAATGGGCTGAGTTTAGTCATCCATATTCACTCTGGCTCAATGCTTTTAGTCATGAACTAATGTGGACCAAAGGAAAACTGTAGATGTGGACCAATATCTCTTTGTATTGGCATCTGAGGTCGTCAGATCTTCTTCTTCCCAGCCACTTCCTCAAGCCCCGTCGAGGAGACCCACACAAAAAAGAACGATTGGCCCAATTGCGACCTTTGGGTCAAACCTGACACATCACATTTAACCACATCTGGTTTTTACAACACATGCTTCATCATCCGGCTCTCGACAAAGGCGGACGCTTTTTCTGCTCTCTCCCTTATCTGCCTGCCCTGCTACTGCTTGTTGTCTCGTCTTCAAAGTCTCTTCTTTTTCACTCCTCCGAAACTCTACAATCATGGAATTGATTAACTGGTCTCTCAGCACAATTGACCAAATTTTTGCAACCAGAAGACAGGGGGTAAGGGAGCCCTCTTGCCCCGATGGGACATTTCTTTCTGGATATACAATGGATTCCTACAAATATTCGAAGCCTTTGTGTCGAGGATGTTGAAGACGCCTTCATAATTGGAATTATGATAGCAGGATTTGTCCTGATCATCCTCCTGATCGGAGGGGGGGAATTCCTGGTGTATCGACAAACGCGTAAGACGTCGACAGCTGTTTTGGCTCTTTCAGAGCTGCCGGACGTGGCTGAAGGGTCAAGCAAGGCGACCAACGCTCAGACTCTAACGTTGGGGGAGCAGGGCCGCAAGCTGGATGCGATTCTCGAACAGAATCGCAGGCTAGCGGCGGTGTTCGAGCTCATTGGCAAGATTGATAACACCCTGGAGAAGTTGGAAGCTCGGCTTGGCGGGAAGTAATCGCAAATTCGTCTGATTGGAGTGCCATTGATGAACCAAAGACTGAAGGCAGACGGAAAATTACTGGGCTGCCTGTTTTTCAATATGATTGTTGATTGAGTCTCAGGCCGATCGCTCCTGGTCACAATTTTCCTGGTGGAATGTAAACAAGATGACTCTGCCCCCACTAATCCCTCCCCCTCTCCCACGAACACCTGCGGATCCCTGTCTCAGAACTGTACGAGCCGCCTGATAACATCAAGGACATTTGGCCCCCTACAGTCTCCGGGTTTTAGGGGTGTAACGATACACTAATGTCACGATACGGTACGATACACGATATTGAGCTCACGATAACGATACGATACGATATTATAGCAGTATTTTTTTAACAACCTTGAATGAGGAACAAGTGGAAAAAAATTTCTTTTATTTGAAAGACACAAAATATAAAACAATGCTGTGCGTTTGCCCTATTGTTACAGTTTGTAATGCTTTATAACTGTTTAAGTTTTAAAGAGAAAGCCAGGCCAACCATTTTCCACAAACTGAACTAAAAGTAAATGTCAGGTTTGCATTATGCATCTTCAGTTTCATACAAGTACAAATATTTTGCCACAAACTGAATAGTTTCTCTCATGTATGATTTGACTTTTTTCTTTCTAATTTAACAACTAAAATGAAATAAATAAATAAAAGTAAATAAATACATACAATTTTACATCATAAAACAGATTGATTCATGCTCACCTTATAAGTGTAAGAGGAGATTTATTTTTGTTAAGAAGGTTATTTTGGTAATTCAGGGTTCATTATTTTATAAATATATTCTTTATATTCTGATGTAAATCAGGGACTATAATGACACTAGTCAGTTTATCTGTAGTGATTAGTCTGTTTTAGATTGGGCGGAGTGATACAGCACTAGGTGCTGTGTTGATGTTCTAAAATCCTACACTGTTGAGCGGACATTAAAGTACACTGGTACACAGCAGAAGTTGCCCGCGTGTTTATCCTACTCACGACCCGAAAAAGGTTTAATTTAATAAGGTAAGGCTTAACTCTACACCAGCCTTACATAAGTAAAAGTTCAGAGCTCAAAACGGGACCACAAAACTGGACTAGTTTCTTCTGAGCGGAGTAAGATTTTGGTCCGCGGGTCGAGGTGCGGCCGCGGCCGAATGCGCATTTCTAGTCAACACAATAGATTAATATTAATAACCCAATATCGCGATACACTTTGTCACCTCCACGACACGTATTGTGACGTTTTTGTATCGCGAAATTTCGTGGCACGATATATTGTTACACCCCTACCGGGTTTCGAGTGCCACGGCGGCGATCACTTGGATGTACTGTGCGGGGACAAGTATATGAGGCAGCAGAAATACAGTAAGGAGGAAGGAGAGATGGAGGAGGAAGAATGGTCCTTGAGCACAACAGCGATAGGGGCTGGAGTGGAGCCCTCTAGACAAGACCCCAGCTCCAGACAGGTGGGAAAAGCCCACGGGGAACAACCAACTCCTCAGCTTAAACAGACAGAACATACCTGTTTTACATGTGTGATGTCACATGTGATGTCAAGTTACTTTTGAGTGGAAAATATAGTCTCCATATTTGAACCCACATTGTCACCATCTGTGGCAATAACTTGTTCATAAACAGGTTGTGTGTTTCTGACCTGGAAGAAATCTGCGATGGTGGCAACGTGGCTGGCACAGGCACACTTCCTGGCATCTGCCACATCTTCTCCAACCTGAGAAAAAACATGTAAAGACAAAAGTGAGAGAGAGGAGAAGACACTGAGGCATAAAGGAGAGGAGAGACAGTAAGGATGGCAAAAAGTTTGCAGATTTTATTTTATTTTTATCTCAACTTTACTCCAACCTTGCTAGACATCATGATCACATTTTCTTCATCGCTTTGCTCCTATTTGTTCATCTCTGGTGGTGTTCAGTCATTGAAACGGTTCTGCTACAACAGGCTGGATGTACTTCAGTAATCGCAGCCCATTCAAACAGCACAAACACAGTAAGCACCAATTACAGAGGAAAACCACCCCATCTCATCTGCATTCATAACTGTTAACGTCCCTATAATTAAATCAAATCTGTTCATGTGTGGGGGTCAGATGCAGAGAGAAATACAGCTGGGATGTTTCACCATTATATTTACAGGACTTTCTTAGCTGTTTTTGGACACGCTTTAGTCCGGTTTGGCGCTGTTTGACAGGGTCTGGTGCTCTTTTGGCAGAAAGAGCTGATCTGCCACATTATGATCTGATGGCTCCACTCCCAGCCTCATTTAACCACCAAATGTCTTCCTGTCTGCCCTTTTCAATCACTAGTTGCTGCATTAATGACCAGGGGCCTCATTTATAAAAGAGTGCGTAGGATTCATACTAAAAGTGCACGTGCGGCTAAAAGCCGAAAATGGCGTGTGCACAAAAAAATCCTGATTTATAAAACCGTGTGCACGCACACTTGCACACAATGTTCGCTTTATAAATCACATTCCAGCTGGAAGGTTGCGCACGTGAATTCACCTCATATCTCGCCCTCTACACGTCCACTTTTTACCAAGAATGGTCAATGCAAAGCACCTGGCGACTGTATTTGCATATAAATGAACCTGCCGATCAACAGGGTTTTAACTCAAAAATCATAGTAGGGAAGACCAGAAAGCGAAATTTTGCGGAGACTGAGATCGAGATGTTGTGGATGAGGTGGAGGCCAAGAAAACAACATTATTTGGTGGTCACAGTAATGGCATCACTAACAAAAATAAAGCGAGTGAGTTGCCTGCCAGAATCTGATTTCTGGCCGCGGGAGCATGCACAGCAGCCCGTTGAGCGATAGCGCTGAAACGTCAGATTTTCAGATTATGAAGCTCAAGAATGAGATTAAATCATATTTAGGTAGAAACAACCTTTCATTAATTGTATTTGGCCTTCAATCAATTTTTGGCAGGTGAAAAGACCCATTTTCAGGGTAGAAATCAGATTCTGGCAGTGGCAGGCAATCACTTTTTGGCACGACACCTGTACGGCGTGTCCTGCACCGTGGACACACCGTGCCGGTAGGATGATTTGACAGATGAAAATACCCCGTCAGATCACGCTTCCACATAGACATCAGCATTTATCTATGTGGAAGCGTGATCTGACAGGGTATTTTCATCTGTCAAATCATCCTACCTGCCAATATCTATGTGGAAGCGTGATTCAACGTTTTTTTTTCTTTTCTGCCAAAGCGTCGTACGCATAGATCTATGTGAAGCACATTCTGACTTCCTGCTGTTAAATCGTCTATTTGCATGAAAAAGCCTTTGAAAAAAGAAATAAAAGATAAAAGAAACGGGGATCGTACGGTAGTATTTTCTGCTGAGGTAGGACAACTCGGCAGAACACCGGCTTGGGTGTACATGGATCTATTAGTCTGATATGTGATGATATTAAAAGTATGACATTAATCTGACTTCATTTCACCGCCTCACCGCCTGGGTCGCCAGTTCCCAATATCTTAAAAATGTTTGTGCACCAGGGTCAGGGTTGGCGTAAAGATACACACATTTTTCCGTTAGTTTCTTTTTTTTTAAATCCCAACCTTTGCGTAGAAGGTGGCGTGCGCATCTTTCAAGCCCTGTTTTGTGTGCAAGCAAACTTTATAAATGAGGCCCCAGGTCTCTCCGCTCTCCTTCTGCAGCTCCAAATCCAGGCAGCAGTTAAACAAAAGCTCTCTTTCTTTCCCTCCACATCGTTCTGCAGTCTGTCATGAAGTCGCCCGGGGAGACTCTGCTGTTGTCGGGTTCAGAAACTAAACATTCGACTTGAGGCTCTCAGAGGGAGTCGGACTGTGTTTGAATACTCTTAACTCACTTTGTTGGAGGCTCTCGTTGCAAGCAAATGATCTCAGCCACACAAATTATTCATTTCAACAGGACTCTCATAGTGAACAAATTTCCCTGCTTGATTACATGTGTGGCAAAGTTGCTTCCCTGTTTGGCCCAGTTACTGGAAGTTTTTTAAGCTTTTCATTTTTTATTCCCTACGGCCAAGAAGGGCTTATCCAGTTCAAACAGTGTGAGACATACCAAAGCCATGAAAATCAGTGACTGTTGAGAAAAAAGAAATGCTGATGAGAAAGACTCGGTTCTTCAGATTATATTTTCACATGAAAACTTGAACCACTTGCTCACATTCAGTCAGTTCTCAAATAAGCAGAGAACAGGAAATCTTTTCTGCTCCATTTCATCACAAACGTTTCATATAAAATCCTTGATCGGCTGCTGTCTGAAGTCAGCTGCTGTGTCCGTATTTCATCTCTGAGGTCGTTTTATTCATTCTGATAAAAAAACATTTATTCTTATTTTGCACAAAGTTCATTTTCCTGCCTGTTAAATTAATGTACGTTGTTTGAATGAGGTTGAGAGAAAAAATACATAAAATAGATAAAAAGGTGGGGGAAAAAGACACAAACTAAAATGATGATAATAAAACGGTAAATAAGACATATAACTGTTTATGTCTAGAAACAGACATATATGGATATTAAACCAAAGTTTGAGCCAGGACCGCCGCGCCTGCACAACCAAGCCAATGCCGTCCCAGTTTATCATCTAAAAAACAAGTGGGTTTAGTCAGAAACCAGATAAAAGCTCTGTATTTTACCCATAAAACTGTGTCATAACTTTACCTGGAGTGAAAGTATTCAGAAGTACAGGTTGATCACTATACTACTATACTATCACTATACTGTGTATACAAAGGACAGGGAGACACAAAGTAGACAGAATACAAACAGTGAAGTATGATCAAGTTTAGTCATTAGTTTGACTCTCTGTTGGTGCCTTAATGAAGTGAAATGAACCAAAACGAATAATATTTCATGCATACATATTACTTTAGGAAATGACTGAATAGAAACTAGATTAAAATTAAAATCAATTGAAGAAAAATTATGTTAAAAAGGATGATATTATTTGTAGCTTAGCAACAAGTGAGCTGATAACTTGCAGGTATCACAGGTGCGCTCACAGTTTAATATCCATGGTGCAGAGTTGCTGCTTTACATTGACATCCAGGAGCATACTATCTGTTGCACACTGCTGCCCCCCCTTTACATTTTCCTGCATGCAGTCTCTGCTCGTATCATCTGAAGTTCATCCAGAGAGGTGGGGCACTTAACAGTATGCCTCGGTCAAACGTAGTACCATGCATTTCTGATATTATTACAATGTCATCGTTACCAGAGATCTTATCTGTCTCAGGACAATCAAGGGAAGAAATGTTTTAAACTTACTCCTGCTTACCCTTCATTTTGCTTCTTCTCTGTAATCCCTGACACTTCAAACAACTCTCAATAATAATAATTATGAATAATTGCCATGCCAGCACATCTATAGCAGATCATTAATTAGTTTTCTCCTCATCTTTATGCACTAGTGTGCTGAGAATCACAGAAAAACCCCAAAAAAACACGACACCAGTAAACCTTTGGACCGGATTACAATATAATGTTCTCCTGAAAAGGAGTTATAACCTGTCTTTTGTTTAACAGCTGTGTCTGCAGTAGCTGATTCTTGCTATACTCATCATAATGGATAATTAGGAAACCCAAACTGGGATCCAGGCCTTTCACATAAATGAGTCACTGTCAGACAAAATGCTGAATTAAAATGTGCTCTCACCCCTAATGACTCTAATAGAGTGAGGAGTGTACAGTATCTGTGCGTGTGTGTTGCTCAGGGTGCTCGGCGTTGTCCTCCACCTCCCTGACCCTGTGACTCACCCAGTTGATGAGGATGTATCGTGGCAGAGCGGCGGTGGGCTCCTTGAGGCTGCAGAAGCCGTACATCACCCTGCCATTGTCGAAGGTCAGCGTGATCTCTGCCAGACCGCCTCCTGCAGCAGAACAAGGGATGCTGTTATCGCTGCGGCAACTGGTTTTTAAAGTCCTCCGTTTGCTACGAACTGTGATAAAAAGCTAAACCGACCGCCATCAAAACAAACTAGTTATCGCTTCATTTCTGTACATTTAATATGATGGAGATTCAGTTTTCATTAGTAAAAAACTCATGAATCAACAACATTCACAACTCAACTGAAGTATCTACACCATTATTCATTATTTGTCCCTTTAGATGTGCAACACGGTAAAATATGAAAAACACAATCTGAGGCCTTTGAGCCAGGAAATCGTCTGAAGTCAAAGGTGAGATAATAGTGACTTATGATGGAAAAGTGGGCAGAGCTATGGAAGAGTATTAGGGCCATGCAGGAGAAAAAATATTTGAGAGAGGAAGATTTCTTTTTTTATTGTGCACTTCGAGAAAAAAGTCGAAATGTCGAGAGAAAAAAGTTGAAATGTCGAGATTAATGTTGAAATACAATTTCAAGAATAAAGTCGAAATTTCGTGTATAAAGTCGAAATTTCGTGAATAAAGTCGAAATTTTGAGAAGAAGTTGAAATACATTGACTTTTTTCTCGAAATTGTAGCCTACTTCAACATTAATCTCAACATTACAACTTTATTCTCAACATTTCTACTTTTTTCTCGACATTTCGACTTTTTTCTCAACATTTCGACTTTTTTCTCAAAGTGCATAATGAAAAAAAATCTTCGTCCTCTAAAATATTATTTTTATTTTTCTCCTGCCTGGCCCTAATACTCTTCCGTACAGAGCCTACCTTCTATGTGAAAACGAAATCATTTATATTTAACGAGAGGAAGGTTTTGGAGGCATATTTCTTCCTTAAGAATGGCTGTTAAATGGTCCAGTGAGCTACAGGAAACTTTCTTTCCAAACCATAAATTGTTGTTAAAGATTTCTTTTAAGAAAGCACCGTCTTCTTGTGAGAAGTGAAATAAAACATGTATCTTCAAGTGACTAGATATACCCCAGGAGAAAGAGAGGGGCTGCCTGGCTGTAAATAGACTGCCGGCATATTACCAGGTGGACTGGGGATGAGTCTGTCATTTTACAGAAAGAAAGATTATATATCAGTGGAAAACACTGCATGTTTTTTTGCCAGCAGTCCCCAAAATTAGTAACGACTCCAACATGAATGTCTCTGCATAACAACGTACTCTGGAGTCAAATGTGATGCCATCCGTCTCGACTACTGTTTCATCGTAGTCATGGTCGTAGTCAAGGTGCTGATGGTCATTCAATCAAGTGCATTTGATTAGCAGCACCTGCTGCTGCTTATTATCTTAAATGCACGCAGTTTTCCCATGCTGCTTCTGGATCTGTTGCTTTGCTTTTATTAGACAGTGTAATATGCCCTGAGTTGTTCGTGTGAGGTTGTTTTGACCTTAAAACTGAATAGGGTATACTTTTCTTTTTTTACACAACTAATTTCTTCCTTAATTACCCGTTTTTTAAATACAAGTCATGCCAATCATCTCCACTAGTGAAGAAAGCTGTTTTATACACGAGCATAGAGGTCGTGTGATGCAGGATTAGGGATGGGCGGTATGGACTAAAAAATGTATCACGATAATTTCTGGCTTTTATCCCGATAACGATAAAAATGACGATAAAAAAAAAAAAATACCAATTCAACTCCACCTTTTCAACTATAAATCTATCTCGCTCTCAGATCCGCCATGTTTGTTACACAAAAACGTCATCAACGAATCTTTCTTTCTTTCTTTCTTTCTTTCTTTCTTTCTTTCTTTCTTTCTTTCTTTCTTTCTTTCTTTCTTTCTTTCTTTCTTTCTTTCTTTCTTTCTTTCTTTCTTTCTTTCTTTCTTTCTTTCTTTCTTTCTTTCTTTCTTTCTTTCTTTCTTTCTTTCAAGCTCATTTCCTTCCTTCCTTCCTTCTTTTTCCCTTCCTTCCTTCTTTCCTCCTGCTCTCTTCTTCCTTCTTCCCTTCCTCTTTTCTCCCTTCCTTCCTCCTTTCCTTGTTTTCTCCCTTCCTTCCTCCTTTCCTTGTTTTCTCCCTTCCTTCCTTCCTCCTTTCCTTCCTTCCTTCCTTCCTTCCTTCCTCCCTCCCTCCCTCCCTCCCTCCCTCCCTCCCTCCCTCCCTCCCTCCCTCCCTCCCTCCCTCCCTCCCTCCCTCCCTCCCTCCCTTCCTTCCTTCCTTCCTTCCTTCCTTCCTTCCTTCCTTCCTTCCTTCCTTCCTTCCTTCCTTCCTTCCTTCCTTCCTTCCTTCCTTCCTTCCTTCCTTCCTTCCTTCCTTCCTTCCTTCCTTCCTTCCTTCCTTCCTTCCTTCCCGTACATTGTGCGTGGATTTAACGCAGAACCATAATTCAGGCTTTACACAAAAACATCATCAACGGGAATTTATCGTTTTTACCGCGAGATGATTCTTATCGTGAGGAATTTTTTTTACAGGATACCGTGAACAGTAAAATATCGCCCATTCATATGCAGGAGATCTGTTTCCTTCCTGCTTTAGTTTTCTAAGCCGCTCCCACGTTTTAAAACCTAAAAAGGAAAGCGCACTTATTTTTCACTTGACTCTCAACATCAATTTCTTTGTTACACTCCTAAATACTAACATAGTCTGCTTTGGACTGTGTTATTTGACATTAATAGACATCAGTGCTGTGGTTTCTGGCGCAGATCATGATCCCGTTCTCAGCGCATCGCTGTGGTGTTTCGCAGAGCCAAAGATGCCATACTTCCACCGACGTTTGTGCACATAACACGAAACATGACTGTGGTCTTCAGGCTGTCAAAGAGGCAGATTCCTTTGAGATTTATGGCCCCCTTCAGCCGCCGCTTGAAATGTTTAGGCCTCTCTGAGGAAAAGCTGCGTGCCTGAGGGAATGCGAGACCAATACTGGCAGGAGGTGTTTACATAAAATTATTTTAAAGCATGTTGTTGATCCCTACAGTTGTTTTTGTCCCCTTAACCAAAGCACTGTCCCATGGTAAATGGGTTAACAATTCATCATTTCAACCCATTTATAATTTAACGCTCAGATGGGTTTTATGCTCATTTAGGTTGGAGGGCCTCTCGGGCAGAAGTGGCTCTTCATGTCACATCTCTTCAGCCGCAGTGGCGCTAACTCTTCAGCCACTCTTCAGTGCAATTCTCATTTTTGTTATTTTTATTTTTATCTTTAACCTATACAGTGGTAATAAAAAGCCTGCAAACCTCTAAGACTCAACAGGTCATGTTTAACACACCCATTAAGCATTCACAGTGCTGCAGAGAAGCATCTGAACCCTTGACGGTGCTAATTGGACCTAGCATGGCAGCAAGCACTTCTAGCAACGTCGTTCTGGAGGAATTTTTAATCATTCCTCTTCACAGAGTTGGTTCAACTCAGACACATTCGTAGGATGCCTGATGCAGTGAGAGTCATTCGCAGGGTAGGCATCAGAGAACCATCAAACAGATTATTTATTTCGGCAGGTTTGTTGAAAATGGCGGATATAGTTGAACTTCAAACTTTAAAAATAATGTTTAAAGCAAAAAATAGATCGTTACCAGAACAGTTACAAAATTTGTTCAGATTGGAGGATGAGGACAACAGACTTAAACTTGATTTCAAACATACTTTTGCAAGGCTAAACATAAAACAAATGTGTATTTCTGTTACAGGTAGGGTTGCCACCCGTCCCGTAAAATACGGAATTGTCCTTTATTTGAGAAAAAAATGTTGCGTCCCGTATTGAACTAATACGGGACACGATTTGTCCCGTATTTTCATTAACTTTTACACCATATTCTAGTTGAATTATTGAAATAAATTAACTTTTACACCATATTCTAGTTGAATTATTGAAATAAGTTAACTTTTACACCATATTCTAGTTGAATTATTGAAATAAGTTAACTTTTACACCATATTCTAGTTGAATTATTGAAATAAATTAACTTTTACACCATATTCTAGTTGAATTATTGAAATAAGTTAACTTTTACACCATATTCTAGTTGAATTATTGAAATAAATTAACTTTTACACCATATTCTAGTTGAATTATTGAAATAAATTAACTTTTACACCATATTCTAGTTGAATTATTGAAATAAATTCACTTTTACACCATATTCTAGTTGAATTATTGAAATAAATTAACTTTTACACCATATTCTAGTTGAATTATTGAAATAAGTTAACTTTTACACCATATTCTAGTTGAATTTTGAAATAAGTTAACTTTTACACCATATTCTAGTTGAATTATTGAAATAAATTAACTTTTACACCATATTCTAGTTGAATTATTGAAATAAATTAACTTTTACACCATATTCTAGTTGAATTATTGAAATAAATTAACTTTTACACCATATTCTTCACCTGTAGGCTATATTCTACATCTGGGCTGATGTGGACATACAGTAGCATAGGAGGATATTTCAGTTGCTAGTATGGTTGTCTGTCTGTACAGCCATGCAAGTTCAACGCTATTAAAGCACTTTAAACTTTAAATCAAAGCATTTCGTTTTTTCATATAAAACACATTTTTATTCAGTTTAGAAGTTTTGGGGCTTTTTTTTTTTGGCTCCTGCGCTGCTGAAATCAGGGCGTCCCTTATTTCTATTTCTGAAAGGTGGCAACCCTAGTTACAGGTGTAAAATTATGGCATGGACAAAGCAAGGAACTGAAAAGTTGCACAAGTTTGTATCAGCTTAAAAAAAATGTTTAAAAAAGAAAAGATAAGTGCCTACAAAAAAGAAGAAGGAGAAAGAGAAAAAAATAGATAGAAGAGTGGTATTTTTTGTTTGTTTTCTTGTTATAAATATGTGTATAGATAGATTGGTGTTCAGTAAGTCAACGTAATTGTATTAACAGAGGGGGGCAGGTATCATAAGTTTTCTTCTTCCTGCTCCTTTTCGTTCATGGTGATAATGTGTACTTCATGAAATTTTGTACAACATTATTAAGAATATATACCATGAATGGAATAAATGAAATGAAATGAAATGAAATCAAATGAAATGTGAACAGCTCTCACGAGGTCAAGTCAGAACATCGCTAGCGATGAAAGTCGTGTCTTCACCCGGTCACTCCAAAAGATGGATTGGATTTTTTTCTGAAGCCGTTCTGTGGCGGACACATACAGTACAATCATTAGCCTGTTCTTGACCCCTGGTCCTCTGGATCCACTGCCCGCATGTTTTAGATGTTTCCCTGAATCTAAAACACCTGACAGACTTCTTTAGACCTTGGTAACAAGCTGGTGGTGCGTCAATCATTTGAATCCCGTGTTGGAAGCATGTGGGACAGCGGGCCATGAGGATCAAGATCTTACACATCTGGAAGATATTTTTGTAAACTTGGGAGACTCTTTCCCCTTTGAGGAGGTCGTTGGGCCTAACAATGAGACAGCAAAGCAAGCTGTGTCCTTTGTGCACCATCCATACTGCTAATCACAGTGCCATTTTGAGCAGATCACGTCTGAAAGCTGGCAGCTTTTCACTTGGCACTGGACTTTTGAAAAACCTCATTCTTTTATTTTTCTGATGTAAATTTGCCCATGTGCTTCAGATCATTGTCTCGTTCCATGACGCAATTATGACTAAGCTTTAGCTGTCAGACAGATGGCATCATTTGCCTCTTGAAAAGCCCAGAAAACAGAGAGTCAATGGTTGTCTGAAAACTATACAGTATCCAGGTCCTCCGGCTGCAGAAATCATCACTCCTCCACAGCTGTGCACGACAGCGGGTGTGAGGCACTTCTGCCAAAATACTGGGGATAGTTTTTGCCATACATGGAGCTCCTGGCCAAACACTCCACTTTGTTCAAACCTCAATGGTACTAGTGCGTTGCGGTGCATCTTCCGTGAGCAGAACTGCAGAATAAGAGGTCGCAGCGAGACGGCAGGGTTGAACAAAAGCATTCGTCAAACCTCAAACAAATGAAAACAAGCCATGAATACTTTTACATCAGCCGTGTATGCACATGCAGGTCATGTGATTAATGAAAGTCATAATTTAATCACTGAACTGGCCTCCACTGTTTACTTTTCCATCCATAATTATGTTTTCAACCTTTCCCAAGACATCTCTCTTTGCCAAATGCATATTTTGAAACTGCACATAAAAGCAGTTGAATTCAAAGGTTTTTTACATGAGTTATTGCATGATGTGTGCATAAATTATGCCCAAAGATTTATATTAAACTTAATTAATTTGGATCTAATAGGCAAGAACTTTGTTATCTTCCTTTTTTGTGTTTACACATCTGATCCATATGTGCATTTGCTAATTTATGTGTAAGCATTCACACAACACATGCCAAGATGAAATGACAACATTACAGTCTGGATGACAACACTGCATCTGCGTGCATCAAATATACAGGAGCATCATTAATCTGCGATGATGATGGTTTGGCGCCTCATTAACAGGAATAATGTTGAATCCATCTTCCTGATGGCTCGGTAACACTGAGGAGAACAGGATCGCTTTTGTTCCCGGAGCAGCAGCAGAACCTGCAGAGCTAGTCAGATTTACGGCCGCAGGTCTGCAGTGTAAAATTACACGTGACAACAAAACGCTCACAGGCATTAAAATATCGAGGGGGGAGACACAGCAGAATTAAAATGATTGCTGTAGAAGTCGTTTTATGGGGGGAAATAAAAATGAGGGAAAGACATACCTCCAGATGAGGACAGTATCAAGTCATTACTGTCGTCCTCGTATGTGTACAAGGCCCTGTGGAAACACAGAGAGAAGAGTGTGCGTTAGTAACGGTGCAGCTTCTGAGGGCCGACAGAGGACATGAATCCAGTCGCCTTCAGTGGTGAAACCTCCGTCAGGAAGTGTGACGGAGCTGTCGCATCTCGTCCTGCTGCTAAGCAGATTATTCGGTTTGATTAATGAATCAGATCGAATAATCTGCATGGATTAGAAAAACACAGACACTTTGAATACCCTGATCCTGAGAACACACAAACAAACATGCACTGACATAATTGAACCTTCAGCTTTAGCTGGACTGCGGTCCGTGTACTTCGCGGCCATCCGTTTTTTGTTTTGAAATGACAAACGGAATACGGAAAACGGATCGTTATCCGTTATCCGATTTCATTGATGTGTTTGAAAATAAAAATTGGGAATTAAAACAGGTCCGTGTATCTTTTGGTCATTGGATTTTTCCATCAGGAGTGGGAATCAAAAAACAAAAAACGATTGGTTTATTTGATTTTCCTTTTAAAACAAAAAACAAATATTGAATTACACTGCATTTTTTCTTTTTCTGTGTTAATATGATTTAACAAAGATTCAAAATACGCTTTTATTTTCGTTTTCTATTTCATATAAGAAAAATGAAATTACTAGTCAACAGGAACGAAAAAAACGAACCAAAAATAACCGTTTATTCATATTCAGTGCAGTGTTTGGCGGGTGTGCTTGTGAGAAGCGAAAACTCTTTTCTCTATTTCCTATTCGTTTCCAAGGATACTGAAAACAAGGATTGGACAAATGGGGGGATTGCACATGCGCAGTAATAAATGAAGAAAGTTGTTTCTGGTTCTTTTGTTGAACAGATTGAAAATTAACAGTTTTAGATTTTTTTAATGTTGAAACAGAAAATAAATCAAATATGAAACCTGGGAGTGAAACATGAGTTTAATCTGTAATCTGTCTTCACTCCATCATGAAACTGCAGTGATGTTGACGGATAACGGATAACGATCCGTTTTCCGTTTTTTATTATCAAAACAAAAGATGGGAAACTGATTATTTTGGATTATTTCTCTATTTTTATTTTGTCATTTCTTTTTTTAATATTTTTTTTATCACCGATTTTTTACCCATTTCATCACCCAGTGCTCATACCTAGACAGTCCTTGGCATTGTTCCCCTCTGCCAACCCAGGGAGGGCCCTACACTGAGCTCAGGTCTCCTTCTTATCCTGAGGAGTGATGGACCGCTTCTTTTCACCAGACAGGATGAGGATTCTCCGGCCGAACGTAGCGCGTGGAAGGATCACGTTATTCCGGCCAGATCCTCCCCACCCCATCTGGCGCCCCGGTTGGCCAGAGGGGGCATGTATAGCCCAGGACTGTTGCATGTTTTTGTGAGGGTAGCTCACATTAGCTACCCAAGGGAACACGGGGAGAACATACAAACTCCACACAGAAAGGCCCTTTCGCCAACCCCACCCAGGGTGTGGGCACTGAAGTCATGGGAGAACTAACACGCACTTCAGCGCCCACAGCGTCCCCGGCGGGAATCGAACCCAGGACCTTCTTGCTGTGAGACGGCCGCACTACCTGCTGCGCCACCGTGCCCCCTTATTTTGTCATTTCAAAACAAAAAACGGATGGCCGCGAAGTACACGGATCGACTGCAACCTTCAACATCACTTTTTAAAAACGCGCACAAAAACACGTTCCGACTTCCAGGTCTAAATGTGCGCCAGCGTCCAATTGGTGAAGAGCACACATCTGCCCACGCACACCCCTGAACCAAGGTCACATGCAGGTGACAAGAGATTACAGTTTAGTCTGTGTCCAGATTGAAACTCTTTCACTGGAAAAAAAATAGAGAAAAAAGAAATCCATTAATCTGTAGATCAGGTTGAAAGTATTCCAACAAAAGCGCGAGGCGCAGCGGAGCCGCCGTTGCTTTGACACTGACACCGCCACTGCAGTTTGTCCCACGGTGGCGCCAGGACCGTCTCAGCCATCGCACATCTGTTAAACTCCTGCAGTCAGGATCACGCCCTCGGGCTCTCTCGTATTTTAGAAAAGCAGAAACTCATTTTCATCCAGCTGTCCATGAGGCTTAGATGCTCAGCCGCACGCACAGCTGGTTTTATCAACTTATCCTTTGACAGTCATGTGAGAAATGTGGGAAATACTAAGGTTTTACATATCAGGTTATTCCTTCCTCGTGGATATAAACGTGACCAAAAAGGTGGGATTGCCATGGCAACACTAAACTTCACAGCTAGTGCTTCTTCCCAGCCATCTCCTCTAGCTCTACCGGGAGATACGGATGCATTATCAAGCCAACTGAGGATTATAACACGAAATTAAATATTATAAAATGAGCACATTTTGCTTGCAAGCTTTTTTTAAATGTATACACAGCAAAAATGTTTTCAAGTGACATGTTGAGTGCCGTACCACATGACTATCGTGACTATCGTGACAATTAATCTCCAATTCCATGCGTCACAAAGTCGAGGTTTAGTTCCTTTAGCTTGGCTGCTTTTCATGACTTGGTAGTATTTAAATAAAAAAAAATAATCATTTTTCACAGAACAATGTCATTGTTTTTAATCAAGTCTCATTCTTTGTCATGAATTCTTTTTAGCTTTCTGATCCTTGTATGTTTTATGTTTGTTTGTTTCTTGTTTTGATATGTTTTTATTTTTTTTGTAAAGTTACTTGTCCTTGTATGTATTTTCTTTTATATGAAACTGAATTTATTTTTCTGCTGCTATCTTGACCAGGACTCCCTGGCAGAAGAGATATTGTATCTCAATGGGACTTTCCTGGATAAATAAAGGATAAATAAAAATAAAAAATAAATACAAGTATAATGCATTTCAAAAAGTTGAAATGGACTTGAACCTGCAGTGAACTGTTTGCTGTCTCTGTAAAGTACATTTACTGGTTTTTTAGTTGTAAACTGATTTGAAGGGCATGGCAGAGGCCTGAGTCCCTCGACCCCTGCACAGGAGATCCCACGGCTCTTTCCCTTTTCTACACCCCTCTCATTTGAGCGAGAGGTTGCAGGTAGGAGTTAAAATTATATAATTATGGTTCTAAATTAAAATACATGGTATTGCTATGGATTGTGTCACTGCTAAGTTTTGTGCATATCACAGAGGCAGAGCTGCTGGAGCTGTGGCTTCTCTTACCAACTGTTTTGGTTTAATTCTTCAGCAGGAAATTTCCACTTCCATAAACTAACCAAGAATACATTTGACTAAAACCATCAAAAACCCTCTCCTACCTGCTAATCAGTTCCCCGTCAAAGTACATCTTGTGTATATCTCAGGCTTTCAAAGAGCATCAGTATTTGACTCCATGGGGATGAGAGCATATAGGCTTTATTAAAAACCGGGAATGATATCTATATTTTTTTAACCACATATATAATGATGATTAGGGCTGGGGATCGATTCAAATAAAGAATCGATTCGATTCCGATTCTTAAGATTCAGAATCGATTATCACGCTTTGATTCGATCCAATTCGATCCGATCCGATATTGATTTGGGTTACTGTTAATAAAACTGTTTTTTCAGCTGTTGCATGAATTATATGACTGTCTAGTTATGCAACATATTAATACTAGTATTATATTGAGATTCAACAGCAAGTATTGGCAGCTAATGATGCTGTAAGGACCAGGCAGAATTGTCAAACAGATCCAGGGCAGCAAACAGAGGAGGAAAGAAATCGCTTTTATTTTTTCCCCATTTATGAGAATTTGGTTTTTAACATTTATGCAAATGTAACCTCAAGACAGTATATAAAGCAAAGAAATATAGACAATTTATGCAATTATAACTGAAAACTTTAATGTTTTCATACCTTTAAACATATTTAAAGGCAAAAACATGGCACCAGTTATTCTCGTGTCCAACAAAATATTCCTTTTTTGGGCATAAACAAAAAAGTACCAAAAGTTGTAATGTAATGATGAATTTTTTTTTATTTTTTTTTAAATTGATCTTTAGACATATGAATCGATTTTTAGGAATTAATATGAGAATCGATTTAAAATCAGAGAATCGATCTTTTCAACACAGGCCTAATGATGATATAATGTCTTGAATAACTTTAAATACAATAAAAAGGGATTTGTTGTTTACTGGTCAAATTTGTGCTTTCCTTTTGCACAATGACTCTAATCTGCGTGAAAATGAGATATCCAAGTGAAGGGTGATTTGTTGATATCCTGACGCCTGTTGCTGGTATTAAAGTGTGTGTGTGCACGTGGTGGGGATTACCAGCCCGGCTGAGCCCACATGATGTCACTGTGTTTCAGCTTGAAGCTTTAGTTTGGCTGCTGTCTGACTTCCTGCTGACCTCAGCTCGCCTCCCTCCACGCCGTTTTACAGAGTCACTCTGCATATTCTCTCCCCTCGCGCGCTTTCTGCTCAAAGCATCAGCAAAAGCCCCCTTTGTTCCACTCAGCTGTGTGTCTTCAGTCCTCTTTATCCTCGCTTTTGTTTTCTCACCAAAAAAAGCATCATATTGGGTGAACGCAGTCAGCAAGTGCACAGGAATGTATATACACATGTACGTGAAAGAAAGTAAACACATTTTCAGTGCTGATCGTTTTAGTATGAGGACAAAATAAAATGTCACCTGGACTTTACCTGTTCTTAAAATTAGGCAAATACCCCATAGATGAACATCTACAGGACTGTCTCAGAAAATTAGAATATTGTGATTTTCCATAATGCAATTACAAAAACAAAAACGTCATACATTCTGGATTCATTAAAAATCAACTGAAATATTGCAAGCCTTTTATTATTTTAATATTGCTGATTCTAGTTACAGCTTAAGAAAACTCAAATATCCTATCTCAAAAAAATTGAATACTCTGGGAATCTTAATCTTAAAATGTAAACCATAATCAGCAATATTAAAATAATAAAAGGCTTGCAATATTTCAGTTGATTTGTAATGAATCCAGAATGTATGACATTTTTGTTTTTTTTAAATTGCATTACAGAAAATAAAGAACTTTATCACAATATTCTAATTTTCTGAGACAGTCCTGTATTTAGCAGAAGTCACCACTAATCTGTAGCTTGTAGAACACGTTTAGCAAAAATAGCTGGACTTAATCAGACTCCCCTCAACACCTTGTTTCTTTTCTTTTCCGGCCCCTCTGTTTTGCATTTGCTGGTGAGTTTGGGATCAATGGCCTGTTGCATGACCCAATTTCATCCAAGCCTTAGGTGTCTGACAAATAGCCTCAAGTTTGACTCTAGATTACAAAATGCAAAGAATTCATGGGCAGAGTGCCCTTGTCCAAATCAGCATCCCTCCACCACCGTGCTTGGCAGATGCTGTGAGGTGTTTGGTGATTTCAGCTCTCCAGAAGGAGTCAGATTAACTGCATCACTCCCTGGTGGATGGTTTCAGTACATGTCAAAAGCCACACCTCCTCCAGATTAAATAAACAATGTAACAGAAAAGCACATTTTCCACTCGTATCATATTTTGACCTCACGTTTGCAAAGTTGGAGGTTACAGTGATGACTACTACGACGAGTACTGCTACTTCTACAGTAACTAAAGTAACAAAAGCACGGAAACGCCTCCAGCGAGAAAGTCAGGAAATGAAAAGATGGCAAATATTTTATTTTTTTTAAATAGCTTAGAGAAAAAAGGATGAGAATGAAAAGGAAGAAGTGTTTAAGATCAAGAGAGTGATAGAGAATGAGTGAGTCTTGGTCTATAAATAATTCCCTTTAAAGCAGACAGCTGTTTATTATTCATATAAAGTCCTCGTGACCTAGAAACATCTCTGAGTGTGTTGGTGTGAGTGCAGCTGAGGGGGAAGAGACGGAGAGAGACGAGAGGAGAGAAGAAAGAAAGAGAAGACGGGGGGAGATGAGATGGGATGAAGGTGAGACAGGATGAGGGAATCAAGGAGGGGAAGGAGGAAGATGAGTGGACAAGAAAGAAGATTGCAAAGGGACGAAAAGTAAAAAAAAGGAAGAAAGGGGAGTGAAGGAAGAACAAGCAGAAAGACGGCATGAAACGCAAGATGAAAATTGGAAAATTCAGCTAATCAACTTATAAGATTCAACCCAGAACATCTTCATCAGCGAGCTGCCTCTGTCTCTGTACGTCCAATCAGAGCAAAGCTCTGGCCCCAAACAGTCACATTTACACCGTCACACACGTCCAGTCTTATTCAGAGCAGTGTGAACGACGGACTGCCCTTTCCGTTCTTACGGTGGGTAGAACGGTACACAACAGACAGTTAGCTCACTGACAAAACCTGAGGAAGGAGTTCAACAATGCCGTCAGCAGACACTAACCCGATGAGACACCAAGTACCTGCTTCCCTTCAGTGTCTGTTTCATTCTATAAATCCTCTGAGCTGTGGCCTACGGTGAGCGTTTTGTAAACTTTCAATTCATTCACGTTTACACGCATTTGTTACGTACACCCAGTACTGGAGTTGAGGGGGGATGAGGGGGATGGCATCCCCCCCTGAAATAAAAACGGTCAAAATCATCCCCCCTGTAAAACTGCCATCCCCCCTTTCCATCCCTTATGTCATTTCATCAATGAATGTGGTTTTACTGCTATTTCAACATTTAGAGTCATCACCAGAATAATAACACCAGAAAAATAACTTATTTGACAATTTTCACCTGTTTCAAGTACATTTTCACTTGAAATAAGTAGGAAAATCTGCCAGTTGGATTTATCTTCTTATTACAAGCAAACAAATCTTGTTCCACTGGCAGATTTTTCTACTTATTTCAAGTGAAAATCTACTTGAAACAGGTGAAAATTGTTGTTTTTTCCACTGATGAGTCTTGTTTCAAGTGTAATGAGATTTTTTTTACTAAAATGAGAAATTTTAACTAGAAATAGGACAAATATTCTTGTTAAGATTTTGGGTTTTTGCAGTGATCCATTTTACTTATCCTGTGAAGGACAGAGGCATATTGATAAGTTCAGAAAACTGTTTTTTATGGTTGTGTTTTGATGTATTTGATGTAAGCCCAGTGGATATTTAAAGCTTACAGAAGGCTGCATTTAACTGCTGCTATGTCATTCCTGCAGTATTTCTGCAGGTGTTTTGGTCAGTGCTATTATTTGTAATATATTATTTCTATATTATTTGTGGTGATTCTAAATTGCCCGTAGGTGTGAGCGTGAGTGTGATTGTGAGCATGGTTTGTGTGTCTATATGTGGCCCTGTGATGGACTGGTGACCTGTCCAGGGTGTAACCCCTGCCTCTCACCTAAAATAAGCTGGGATAGGCTCCAGCAGACCCCCGTGACCCCGCAAGGGATAAAGCGGGTAAGATAATGAATGAATGAATGAAAAATATTATTTGTAATCAGCACAAATTATCTGTCCCCATATGATAAAATCCACCATCCCCCCTGATTTTATTTTACAACTAGAGTACTGCGTACACCTTTCTTAAGATCTCACCACAGCATTTCAGTCAAGTTGTGGTCTAGACTTTGACAAGACCATTGCAACACCTTGATGTGTTTCTTCTTTTTTTAGCCATCCTGTTGTATATTTGCTGCTGTGATTGGGACAACTGCCCCGTCCAAGCCTCAGCTATCAGACAGTTGACCTCACACTTGACTCTTGAATACCTGACGTACGGAGTCGTTCACAGGTGACTCAGTCACTGCGTTTCCATGCATCAATAACCCTTTTAAAACCTGAATATTGGCAATAACCCGAATTTGCACGGCCATGTAAACACCAATAACCCTTTTGAATAACCCGAATTTGCTCATATTCCGGTTTTTAAAAACCCGAATCTGACCCCTGGGTTACTCTTAAAACCCGAATATTTGGTCATGTAAACGCCAAACGGAATATCCCAAACAAACGGAACAGGAATTTGTTTTCTGCGCATGCTCTGTTTGCAAGGAATCCTGGTCTTTTGAGTCCAGGAAGTTCTTATAAACACGGAGAAACGCAAGACCACGCCACACTTTTGGAGTGAGGAGGAGACTAATCACTTCATAAATGTAATGAAGGATATGAACATTTTGGCATTTGTAGACGGTAGAAATTACCGGGATAGCAAGATTTACAAGAAGGTGAGCGAAAAGTTGCGCAAAGCAACATTTGTTTTGAATTCGGATACAGGAAGAAGAAGCGGAAAAGACGGGAATTGCGTCATGATGTTCTCCGTGCGTCGCTGGTTTTATCGGGATATCCCGAATGATTAATTACCATGTATATGTACGCATGTAAACGGAATATTCCGAATGTTTCAGCAACCGGAATATTAGCAATAACCAGAATTTTGACTGCATGTAAACGTAGTCAGTGACTGCAGTGTCCAGGTGATGTGGCTGAAAATAAGTCCACATCATCACCCCTCCACCACCATGTTTGACAGCTTTTATGAGATGTTTGTGCTGATGTGCTCTCTTTGCGTTTAACTTATGCATCATGAACAAACATCTTTTGCTCTGATGATACTCTGAAATCCTAAACTGTGCTACCATGTTTTTATAAAGAGAGACAAAGCTTTCTCCTTGCAGCCCTCTCCAAACAAACCCTACCTGCCCAGTCGTTTTCTCAACTACGGTACAATTTCACATTTAATATACACATAAAAGCCAGTTGAGTCTCTGATGTTTGTTTCTCTTTTTTCATCTGAGCATTGTTCAGTCTGACCTGGGGAGCCTGTTGGGAAGATTGTTAACTGTTATTCTTTTGTGAAAAATCTTTTTTCAGTGTAAAATGATGAACTCCAAGTTGTTTGGAAATGGCCATATAAACTTTATCAGAGTGAGGAGCTCAATAGATCAAGATCAATAATGATGTCTCCTTCAGATGGTGAGGTCACCCTAAAAAGATAATCTGCTCAGCATCTCTCCCTCTGATATCTGGAACCGAGGAAAGAAAGGACCGTTTTACCAAGCAGGGACATCGGTTTGTGGAGGAATGTATCTTTCTCCCATCTGGTTGAGGTGCAGGCTTATGAGGGCAAAAGACTTTTCTTTGTTCCAAGTGCAATAAAACCAATTCATTACAGGACTGTCTCAGAAAATTAGAATATTGTGATTTTCTGTAATGCAATTACCGTACAAAAACAAAAATGTCATAAATTCTGGATTCATTACAAATCAACTGAAATATTGCAAGCCTTTTATTATTTTAATATTGCTGATCATGGCTTACAGCTTAAGAAAACTCAAATATTCTATCTCAAAAAATTAGAATATTCTGGGAATCTTAATCTTAAACTGTAAGCCATAATCAACATTTTTTTTTTTTTTTTTTTTTTTTTTTTTTTTAAATTGCATTACAGAAAATAAAGAACTTTATCACAATATTGCAATTAGCCACCGGTTTATTTATCTACTATTTTATCTACCTGCAGCATGAACACCTGTTGACACATTTGTACCTCTTTGTTGGTTATATATCCAAGGTTTCTTGTGTCTACGTGTTGTCACTACCACTGCTGCAAACCACATTTTCCTTGAGGGACAAAAAAGGTCTGACCCGAACCCGAACAGAGGAGAAAATATTACAAAACCGGCTCCTTTACAAGGGTCTTCCTACATTTGGTCCAATCAGATAATTCCTTCAGCAAACGTCTTCAAATGCTTTATTTATTCTTTTTTTTCCTTCCAGGTTTTCTGCAGCAATGATATTGTTTCCTTATTCCTTTTCACAAAGTCCACGACCTTATGTTTTTGTTTGTGACTCAGTGAACGATACACATGAAAACAATGTGAATCACAAATTACAGCCATCACTATTTGTTGACCCATAAATAAACAAAGACAAAAAACAACGCAATGTGCAGTATATACTGTAGGCTATAAAAATCCATATGTGTGTGCACGTGTGCCCACGCTGCGTTGCTGCTTTTGATTATGCTCTAAACTGGAGGTTGAGCAACAGCTTTTCACTGATCTGCTCTCTTCTGTGCTGCATGTGCCATGCAGCGCAGCAACTAAACAATATCCTGAACATTTGGAGTATTTTACTCTGAAACCGCGAGCTACAGTTGCAGAAGACTGATATGCAGTGTCATTATTAAAGTGGCACTGAGAAAAGCTTTAGAGAGGAAATTTACAAAACTATCTTTAAAGTGAATTTCCTTCTTCTTCCTCAGGTCTCTTTCATAGAATCTAGGGCTGGGCAATATGGACCAAAAGTCATATCTCAATATTTTCTAGCTGAATGGCGATACTCGATATATATCGATATTTTTTTCTTTGCCATAATTGGGGTTTCAGTCAGTTTTAATACAAAGCCTCGTGCCAAATGTCACACAGGTACCTTTATTAACAGAGGTCTGCACAATATCAAAATGTATAAAACAAATGAAATAAAAATAAACTGCCTGCATATATAGAATAAAAATGCTTCTTGAATAAAATAAAACAAATATCCCTTTCCTGCATAACAATTAAATTAAAATACACAATTAATACAATGTAGACAGTAACAGGCAGACTTTTCCACTGAGGTTGACAGTTGTGCAAATAACAAAACATTTGTGCAAATCTCAAATAAAACATTCAAGTCAATTTGTCACAAATAAGCTATATCAAAATCAAAAAAAAAAATAATAATAATAATCGATATAAACGATATTGTCTCGTACCATATTGCGTTTGAAAATATATCGATATATATTAAAATCTCAATATATCGCCCAGCCCTAATAGAATCCATTAATCTGTCAGCAGCTAAAAATACCAGCTTCACTTCTGAACAAATAACCAGCCGCTTTCCTGTAACACGTGGAGACTGTTGACCCGAGTCACATTGATGCATGTCAGCATTGCATCGTTGTTTGGTTGATGATCTGCTCCTTTAAATTCTGAAAATAACCTCCAGAAGGAACAGGACAACCTGGAGTGAATGACCAGGTACGTCTCACAAACATCCTGTTTCCCCATTAAAGAGATGTACAGGACAAGCAGAGAGGACAACCGTTCAATAAAGGACCCAACCCCGACCCCCACACCTACAGAGAGGCTCACCATGGCAACCGAGCAGCATCCCCCATCAATATCTCAGAAGTGTGTGACCTGAGGGTAGGGACAATGTAAAAATGTGATACAGGAGAGCTGAGGAGGAGCAGCAGTGACTCACACCTGAACTCTAACCCTCACATTAGAGCTCGTCCTCACCTGAACAGCGAGCACTTAACAATGACGGGGCTTTCCTGCTGTCCTCATGATGTGACGTAATTAGGTCCCGATATCACATCCAAATCTCTAGACCACACACACATGCAGGGTCAAGTTTCCCAAATCACAGAAATCACGCACATGCTGACTGAACAATGAAATGTAGTTTTGATCGACTTATCGATCTTGTTTCATGTGAGTGCTAGGAGACGCGTACTGACTGCTGCAGAACTGGCCGGACTCCATCTAAGCTTGAATGACACTGTATTAAAGAGGCTGTCCAGTTCACAGCTGACTGGAGACTGGAACTATTGTCAGCCAAAAGAGTTGATTTAAAGGGACTCTATGTATAAATACCACTCCAGGCTACTTGGGGGAAGCACACCACAAGAAAGTTCATGTGTCAGCACTGGTATGAGACAACAAAGTGCACATCTGGCACCGGCGTTTGGGGCCAGGCCCCACCAGGTCCCCGTGGAACACAGTTACGATGGCCCCATACCGAGAGCATTCAATTCAAATATTGGGTTTACTTAATCAGGATGTAACATCTGACAAAAAAAAAAAAAAAAAAAATATCATAATTCTGGTGGCTTTTATTTTGGCGGTGCGCAATGATCATTTCCATGTGGCAAAAACCCTACATTTAATTCTGAGCAAATGTGGGTTGTTGCAGTGACCATAGACTGTAGTTAACAGTGGATGAAGCTCTCTGAAGCCGGTTTTGAAGCCTGTTTTTCTTCATATTGGGTGCAGCCACCGTCAGACGTTTTCCAGCGGGATATACCGTTTGACCTGTTGATTCCCAAAACTGTCCGTCGCGTTTAGCCGAAAATGGGTTAATACAAACGGGTGGTGGCTTCGTGAAGCATGGTGGCTCGGCGATTACGGATGAGGAAGTGATTGGTGGCTAGCTATAGGCCGAGTCGACTGTCAATCGATCATATTAGAAAGAAATGTATCAACTCTCCTGGTGCGGCAGAAAATAATTCACCCCCCTTTTTGCTATGAAATACTACATAGAGTAGCTTTAATTGATCACAAATCAAATGTTCTCACAGTCAGTTAACACCATCCATTATGTATAAATGTTTATTGATGCCAGGGTCACAGGGGTCTGCTGGAGCAGATCCCACTTCGTTTTGGGTGAAAGACAGAAATACACCGCAAACAAGAATCAGTAAGGCAGAAAGAAACTTTGGTAAAGGTGTATTTAAAGATATATCAAGGAAATAAAATACCTCTGAAGTGAATAACAACTCAATAACACAACCCTACCGCATTGGGGCATCTGTGTCAGCCCATCTTTATCGTTTCCCATAATGATGCATTCAATATACCTCAGAAGTGTGAACTCAAAACTGTTTTACTCCGACTTCTTTTTTTACACCATTTACAATCAATAGTTATAAAGATTACTTAAGAAATAAATGGGATGTTTGTCAGGCCTTTATCCCAACTATGACATCTGACTTCTTATTGTTTTTTTCTTTCAATTTTTTCCCAGTCAGAAATATTTCTATCATTTAATTTGTCTCTGAATGCACCACCAGTCCTGCCACACTAGTTACCAAAATACAAAGGTGATCAATACTAAAACCAAGATCATGTTAACAACAGTTCTTAATAAAACACACCTGGAGTTTACAGACCAATGACTGATCTTGTTGTCTCGTCTATTAACCCTTGCTGTTACATTACTTCAGCATTCTTATGTGACGTGAAGACAACTAGAGAACAAGCGTATGAAGGTAAGTTGCCCTTCAGAAAGCTGAACAGTCCCCATAACTACGACGGAGTATTAGGGCCAAACTAAGACAGAAAAAAAATTGGAAATTACGAGAATAAAGTCATAATATAATGCGAATAAAGTCGTAAAATTACGAGAATAAAGCCATAATGTTGCGAGAATAAAGTCGTAATAGAATAAAGTCGTATTATGAGAATAAAGTCGTAATATGAGAATAAAGTCGTTATATTATGAGATTAAAGTCGTAATATTACGAGAATAAAGTCTTAACATTACGAGAAGTCGTAAAATTACGAGAATAAAGTCGTAACATTACGAGAATAAAGTCGTAACATTACGAGAATAAAGTTGTAACATTACGAGAATAAAGTTGTAACGTTATGAGAATAAAGTCATAATATTATGAGAATATAATTTATGAGAACTCTTCTCCCTGTGTAAAAATGAGGAATATTGAGCATCTTGTGAAGTTATATTTAATATTATGACTTTATTCTCGTAATATTACGACTTTATTCTCAAAATATTACGACTTTATTCTCGTAATTTTACGACTTTATTCTCGTAATTTCCATTTTTTTTTTTTTTTTTTTGTCTTAGTTTGGCCCTAATACTCCGTCGTACATAACCAATGCAGAAACCTTAAAAATGTTTGTTCTATTTTGGAAAAATGTGAAGCTTGACACATGAGCGATGTTGTTCCAGTCTGCAAACGTCAACCTCCCAGTGAGTCTGATCTGTAAAGAGGAGCAGACATCTGACCGGACAAACAATGCCATCTCTGCTGTACTTCAAAGTTCATTCAGCAGCTCATTCAGAGCCAGTTAAGGTTTTATATACTGTATCCACATGTCAGAGCCACATCTGCAGCCACCTGCTGATTCAGATGTGTTCACCTGAATGTCATGATCATTTGGAGCACACTACCATGACACGGCGTCAGGATCAGTGATTTTAATGACATGGCAGACTGTAAAGTCAATGTAAAGTCTGTTTTACTTTCTCACACTCAGTTGCTATGCAAAATTACAAAACCTGGCCTTGTTTGTCAACGTGTAAGTGTAAGACAAGGCAGACAAAGATAGTTCAAGAGTTCAAATCCTTGAAAGGCTCCTGGCTTGAGCATCTAAACAGACAGGGTCGTCTCCTTTCAGGGCTCTTGGACAAACACGACTGGACGGGTGATGTTATGAAACCTGCCAGACGACTCTCAGCCGCTCCAAGTTGCTGTCAGCTTTCTTCCAGACTCAGTGAAGATGAAACAGTGGAGAGAAGCCGACGGCCGAGCCTCGTTTGGAGCACTTGAGTCAGCAGTGAACTCAGAGAGCGAAGGGAGACGAGAGGTATGTGACACATCATGAGATTTCAGCAGCTCATTTTCTCATTTTCCAGGAAACTGCAGTTTTTCCATAACCTGCATGTTTTCTGTATTTCTATTTCTTACTTAAAGGAGCATGAGGCAGGATTGAGGCAGGATTTATGAAAAAAATTTGTATACGTTTTAAGTTTTCTAGTAATAATGTCAGATGAAGCGTTCCAAACCAAAAAGAATGAGCCCTCTAGTGCAGGGGTCGGCAACCCAAAATGTTGAAAGAGCCATATTGGACCAAAAACACAAAAAAAAAAAATATGTCTGGAGCCGCAAAAAATTAAAAGTCTTGTATAAGCCTTAGAATGAAGGCAACACATGCTGCATGTATCTATTTTAGTTAGAACTGGGGGAAGATTTTTTTTTCATTATGCACTTCGAGAAAAAAGTCGAAATGTCGAGAAAAAAGTCGAAATTTCAAGAAAAAAAAGTCAAAATGTTGAGATTAATGTTGAAGTACAATTTCGAGAAAAAAGTCAAAATGTCGAGAAAAAAGTCAAAATGTCTAGGAAATAGTAAGAATTTCGTGAAAAAAGTTGAAATGTTGAGGAAATAGTCAAAATTTCATGAAAAAAGTTGAAATGTCGAGAAAAAAGTCGAAATGTCGAAATTAAAAAGGAAAGGAGAAGGGAAGAAAAAAAAAGAAGAAAAAAAGAAGAAAAAAAGGAAAAAAAGAAGAAAGAGAAAAAAAGGAGAAAAAAAGAGAAAAAAAGGAAAAAAAGAGAAAAAAAAGAAGAAGAAAAAAAAGAAGAAAAAAAGGAAAAAAAAGGTCAAACATTTTTGAAAAAGCTCCAGGAGCCACTAGGGTGGCGGTAAAGAGCCGCATGCGGCTCTAGAGCCGCGGGTTGCCGACCCCTGCTCTAGTGTATCTCTCCGTTGCCTTGAACAGGCTGTGTGCTGCAAAATGTGCTGCAATTCCGGGCCCGAATTTTCCGCGCTGTCCTGCGGATTTGACGTCAAATGACGCTGCATGCGCGTTCTCGGCTTTGCTGTTGGCTGCAGTAACCCCGACGGCCGTCGTGGCGAAGGTGGCGCTAATGAGTCTCATTTCTTAAAGGAGCCTCATGCTCCTTTAAAAAAATGACCTTATAGTAAACAACGTCTCAGAAAATTAACCACGTTGCCCTTTTTTTCCTTTAATTTCTCAGATTGCAATAAGTCAAACACATTCTGTTCCCGACCAGGAATCCAATAACGCTCCACATGCTTTTAGAAATGAACTCTCCCAGCTTTTATAACGGCCGACGGAGAAAGAAAACTATGTGCGGTCAAGAAGAAAAGAGACTGTAAATACTGACAAACAGCGGCGAAGACAGAAGCATGCAAACAGGGAGCATTGTGGGGGATGATTAGGTACTCTGGAAGTGGCTGTTATTCCTCTGCTCCCATCATTTATTGT
Organism: Cololabis saira; assembly: GCF_033807715.1. Taxonomy (NCBI): domain Eukaryota; kingdom Metazoa; phylum Chordata; class Actinopteri; order Beloniformes; family Belonidae; genus Cololabis; species Cololabis saira. The sequence continues at coordinate 35,225,552 of NC_084600.1, forward strand.
GCCCTAAACCTACTGAGTGGCTTCATGTGCAGGAAGTGAGCATGAAGAATTACGGCTGATGTTTCATATGGAATGACTGGTGTTGCTGTCGGTCTGAGAGCACAGGAATCTGCACGCTGACCCGATGAGTAAGACACGTTAGGAAACAGGAGGAATAATGTGACACATACCGGCACCACCACAAGGCTGTAATGTTCTTTACAAGCCGCAAAACACCAGAGGAAGAATGCATGCTGCACTGCAGTCTGATAATGGACTTTTTAAATGGTGTGACTCCATAAATTGCCTGAAATCCAGTTGAGTAGGTGGAGCAGCTCACAAATGCCCTCTCTCTAAGTTAAATGCAGCTTCTCTTCCATTTCAGAGGAGTGCTGCCCACACACCATCACCACAGCACACAAGAAGCTCTTAAGATACAAGAGAATTGGTTTATTCTGTGTGCAGAAGGTGACACGGCGTAAAAAAGGGGGGAAATAAACTGGATATCTGACCAACAGTAGCAGTAGCCTTTTAAGATAAGATGAAAAGCAATTTTTCCACAAAAGGAGACCTGATGCATGTTTGAAAAATGCTTTTTTGGAAGAGTGCAAAACCTTTATGAGTCTTGGAGCTTTGCCAGTCTCGGCTGGATCTGATCTTGTGGAGAACCAGTGGCAGAGTCTGTGTCGTACAGAAGGACGGCATTCAAGCTTCAGTACAAAAAGAAACCCCGGTTTAAGCATTTAAAAATAAACCTCTGTGAAGATAAAACCATTTCTTCATTTATTAAGTGGAGCCGAGTGAAGCACCTCTGAGTACTTAGCGTCTTGCCTGCAGCAGATCACGTTCTACTGCAGCTATCAAGTTAAACAGATTTAGTACTTATGCTTACACCAGGATTTTCTCGTAGCTCCAATGTTATCTGTAGCCGCTACGCCACAGTCAGGATGTAAAAATAAGAAGCCGTATCGAAGCTTTAACAAAAACCAGAAACAAAAGACATTAGTGGTTTCTGATGAAGAACTGATGTTTGCTGCTGTTGCTTGAAATTCTGGGTGGACTCCCAGACATAAAGCATATGAAATACAGGAATATTCTAAATTATCTCACGTAAACACCGTCTTCTTTACAATAAAGTCAATAATTACCGACCTTAATAATTACTGCTGTCCATGTCATCACCAACCACAACTCCAGCCCCTCTGCTCGTCCCTTGTCTTGTCTTTGACCCTTTTCAGATAGACGGAGTAGGCCTGTGTTGAAAAAATCGATTTCCCAATTCTAAATCGATTCTCATATTAATTCCTAAAAATCGATTCATATGTCTAAAGATCGATTTTATTTTATTTTTTTTTTATTTTTTCCCTTTTATTTATTTATGTTTTGTTTTTTTTCATCATTACATTACAACTTTTGGTTATTTTTTTGTTTATCCCCAAAAAAGTAATGTTTTGTTGGACATGAGAATAACTGGTGCCATGTTTTTGCCTTTAAATATGTTTAAAGGTATGAAAACATTAAAGTGTTCGGTTATAATTGCATAAATTGTCTATATTTTACTACTTTTATTACTTTATATACTGTCTTGGGGTTACATTTGCAAAAAATGCTAAAAACCAAATTCTCAAAAATTAAAAACCAAAATAGACCGAAAATGGAACAAATAAAAACGGAACGTAGGAAAAAATAAAACTGATTTCATCCGTCTCTGTTTCCTCCCTGGATTTGTTTGGTAATTCTGACCCACACGATGTTTCTGAAAGCAGTTCTATCAGCATTCTGGGAGCTGATTGGTCCTTACAGCATCATTAGCTGCTAATACTTGCTGTTTAATCTCAATATAATACTAGTAGTAATATTTTGCATAACTACAGTCATATAATTCATGCAACAGCTCAAAAAACTGTTTTAATAACAGTAACCCAAATCAATATCGGAATCGAATCGAATCAAATCTTGATAATCGATTCTGAATCTTAAGAATCGGAATCAAATCGATTCTTGACATTTGAATCGATACCCAGCCCTAAGACGGAGGGAGCCTTATTGTACAGCTAAGGGGGTCTATATTATTGCATCCGAAGCGTATCAGCGGGCACAATCGCCGTCATAGCACGACAAACAGTAACACTCTATGTGTTTCTGCATGTTTAGCGTGTTTTGACCATAGGGCACTGTTATGTAAATAATGACATAATCACTGCGATGAGTGACTGACACGTCACAGATAACAGGAAACTAATCAAAGAGCTGCTGCACTGCCTGTGCAGGAGGTGCAGGGCAGATCAGTGGCCCTATATGGGAGTTTATATGTTCAACTTGTTGAAATTGTCTGCAAAAGAGACCTCTGCAGAAAAACTAACTGCTGGTGGATTAATTAATTGGAAACACTGTGAAAAATGACCTTCATCCCAGAGAGTGGCAGTGGGACAGGAGGCTGGAGGCTGGAGGCCGGCCAGCAAGTCCTGCAGCTCCTGTGAAGCGCTTGGATACACAGCAGAACCGGGAATGCAAGAAACAGGTGACAGGAGGATGAGAGGTGCAGAAGTAGCAAAATTAGGTTTCTTTACAAAGGCTAAGATTATTTTGTTTCACTTTTACTCTCTGACTGAGAGCAAATACACAGTAGATGTGTCTGTGAAAGCAGTGCTGCAGTAAATGCTCCTGGACATGTCATTCCTTCTGTTACACACTTTCTATATTGTGTCCTGATGCTTTGACATCTTCCCTGGTCCACAATTGCTCCAAAAAAACATTTTTATAATATGTTGTTTCAACCGCCGAGACATATTTTGTTTGTTTTAAAAATGCAAAATGACAAAAGACAGACAGAACCACACTTTTCTGAGACTGTTTTCCAAAAGTTAATAATCATAACAGGTAAGTGAACATCCCCCGAGATCCCACGCCTCTTGCCTCTTGACTGGGGACGTTGAAGATGGAAGCAGCTCACGTCTGGCCGAAGAAACGACCACTGCGTCCTCTGAGTTCCAGCTTCCTCGCTCACAGAAATTCAACCACAACCATTCCTCTGAGTTACCAGCACAGACAGACCGATGCCAGACATCTAAACTAACCTTTAACAGTCATCAGAAAAGAGCGTGCGGCTCACAAAGAAGGACAAAAGAATGTCTTGAACCCAAGTCTGTGTCATTCAGGGCCGGCATTAAATTATAATGAGGAATAAAATGGATTCCCCATTAATGACCTCCCCTGAGTATAACATCACTGCACTGGGGGTGGGGGTGCAAGCGATCACAACCTTTTACAGGTTGAGCTGAGACAGAGAAGACAGACACAAAGCAGTTCAAAGTCCAGCTTGCAGCTCAAATAGCTGGGCTTTTTTTAAATCACATTCTTGGTTGTGGAACGTTTTTCTACATCCCAAAGTCAATCACAGGGCAAAGTAAAACAAAGAAAAGTAGTTCAAGAAGTGTGTTTCAGGCCAAAGATGGTATCAGAGATATCTTTTCATAGAAAAAGAAAAAGAAAGTTTGAATTTGAGCAATATTTTTACTAAATAAAGATGAGCAGGGCCATGACTCCGACCATACACTTCCTGCAAAGCGAAGAATCTGAAGTCTTTTATTCAGCCAAAGTTTATTGCCGGACTTCTATTAAGAAATAAAACAAAAATGTTTTGTATTTCTTTCTCCTCCACACACACACACACACACACACATACAGAGGCCAATGCTGACTGCTCGACATTAACGCGCCTTTAACCAGAGCAGAGATTTAGGCAAATCTACATCCCCACCGTAAAAACAGATGTGGCTGAAACAGGAATCCCAAAAAAAAAACACTGCACTTCATCCTCAAAGAATTTCATCTTTCCAGTCAGAATAAGGTCTTTTTATATTTGAAAACAGACCCCGTGTGCGAGTCTTTTCCAAACAAGGTCAAACATGAGAATGAAACATGAGCATGAATGAGAGGTTCTTCTGCCTGTTGCTCTGCTCCCACCACGCGCCAATACCAACGCGACGCGGCACGCTCGTGACTGATCATGCACTCATCAGATGGAAAAATTATCTCGCCAAAACCAGCAGCTGCTGAGGCAGCGAAATCAGGGGGAACGTTTTCCATCAATGCTCCGGGATCTGGTGAGGAAGCTGGCAGGCCAAGCGGCCCAGCGTCTGCCTCCGGGTTCGGCCGGCGATGCCTGCTCTGGATTTAGTCTCAACCAGAGGTGTCAAAAGTATTCACATTCATTACTCAGGTAGAAGTATAGATACTAGAGTTTAAAAATACTCCTGTAGAAGTTGAAGTATCAACTCAAGTTTTTTACTCAAGTAAAAGTATAAAAGTACTGGGTTCAAAACTACTTAAAGTATAAAAGTAAAAGTAATGTAAGGGGGAAAAAAGCCATTAAGGACAAAAGCCATTGAAAATGAATGCATCTTAGTATAATGCAAATATATTAAAGAACCATATATGTGTACTATTGAGCATTAACATGTGTTTCAGAGAGCAGGAGATATGATGACTAGTTGCCTATAAGTATTGTAATGGAGGCATGTTATCATTTATCCTAACCTTTATTGGAATGTACATCCAAGTTTAGTTGCAGGAATCTGAGGGAACGGATGTAAGAACAAAACTGGACAAGAACATCTGAAACAACCACAACCAAATTCACTCTATCCGGATGGAGCAATTTAACTGGATAGTTTTTTTAGAAAGGCCGAAATGAAATAGAGTAACAAGGCTGTTTTTAAAATGTGAGGAGTAAAAAGTACAGATAATTGCATGAAAATGTAAGGAGTAAAAGTAAAAAGTCGTCTGAAAAATAATTACTCCAGTGAAGTATAGATAACCAAAATTTCTACTTAAGTAAGGTAACAAAGTATTTGTACTTCGTTACTTGACACCTCTGGTCTGAACAAGGTCTGAGGTATCACATCTGTGAGTGGCAGGCCTGTCACTTCAACAAAAAAATCACCAGTTCAGTCGTGGCCTAGACGAAACAAAAGTTGTTGCATGTGAAGAAGTTTCTGACACAAGAAAATCGGTGAGAACGCTAATTTAATCAATAAGGAATAAACGTTTGCAGACTTAAACCTTATAACAGGAAGCTAAACGAGCACAAATGAGACAGAATCAAGTTTCTAAACAATCTGTTTCATTTCTGTTTTGGATGAGAATGTTGTAGATGTCCAGATCCTGTTGAAACTAAAACTACGAGAGACTGGTGAGCTGAAGAGGAACATGAAAGACCGACCACGAGACGAGCAGGAAGCAGGATTTCCCGAAGCTGGTGTTTTTGGGTTTTTTTTTTGCTCAACAATATGAAACGACAACATTTAAACAGTAATCCTGGTTCGACTGGCTTCAGAAGGACTGCAGATGTGTATTTAAGAAGCCAGTGTGACATGAGTATGTGTTATTATCAGTACTCGAGTTGTAAAAAAAAAAATCAGGGGGGGATGGTGGATTTTATCATATGGGGACAGATAATTTGTGCAGCAGTTAAATGCAGCCTTCTGTAAGCTTTAAATATCCACTGGGCTTACATCAAATACATCAAAACACAACAATAAAAAACAGTTTTCTGAACTTATCAATATGATTCTGTCCTTCACGGGATAAGTAAAATGGATCACTACAAAAACTCAAAATCTTAACAAGAATATTTGTCTTATTTCTAGTTAAAATTTCTCATTTTAGTAAAAAAAATCTCATTACACTTAAAACAAGACTCATCACTGGAAAAAACAACAATTTTCACCTGTTTCAAGTAGATTTTCACTTGAAATAAGTAGATAAATCTGCTAGTGGAACAATATTTTTTTGCTTGTAATGAGAAGATAAATCTTGTCCCACTGGCAGATTTTCCTACTTATTTCAAGTGAAAATTTACTTAAAACAGGTGAAAATTGTCAAATAAGTTATTTTTCTGGTGTAATTTTTCTGGTGATGACTCTAAATGTTGAAATCAACTCCAGTACTGGTTATAGGGAGTTACGTGACCAGTTGTTTCTAAACTGAACATAAAAGAAAAGATAAACATTTACTATAGATCAGAAAATGACAGCCTTGAGGGCTTGATAGTCACCTGTCTCATTGGTCAGAATTAATACATTTAAGACTTCAAACACATCAAGCTCTACTTGTTCTGCTTTAGGTTTTGCCATCGCTGGTTGTTTCTGGTATGTGGCAACCTTTTCAGAACTACATGAACTGAGATTTCGAGTGAGCTGAGCTGCTTCGCGTGTGCACGAAGCAGGACACTTGTACTGGACTGTTCACAGGACGGCCAACCTGGTTTAAGTCAGATTGGATCACCCGGAGGGACACAAATGTTCGACCTGCATAGATCTCCATCCTGAAAGACAACATTTGACCTACATATAAGATTTGGTCCAGGGAGCTTGTATTCATCCTCAGATACACAACCTGCAGGGCTGAGGCTGGATAACAACGTTGTGAGTCTGCTTCAGTGGATTCTAGTTGTATTTATAGCTATAGGAGAAATCAGCCTTTTTGAGGCTCGCTAATGTATCCTGAATTTCCGCAAAAGACTGTTTATTTTCTCCACGGATCAGTTTTTGTCTCATTTTTCCCGACAAATCGACATCTTAATATTGATCATTTGGATGTAGTGAATAAGAGTTTCAGCAAACAGCAGTTGAACGCTCCTCACATCACCGAACAGTATTTAAAAAGCCTTCTTATTACTGAAAGCAGGTGCAAATGGGCTTTTAACACAGAGGATCTATAAACACTTGCAGCTTTGCAAACACTGGTTGTAAAATTAAAAATGAGGATGGTGAATGCAACTTTAACAAACACAGACTGGCGTTATTAAAGCGTAGAATGTCAGAAACAGAGCTGGTGCAATCCAGGAACAAACATGACATCTGTGCTGTGTTCAGTGCTTCCTAAAAACATTTCCACGGTCGTGTAACATCATGAAACCAACTGAGCTATCATCTTAGGTTTTGTACATTTCTACAAGATTCCTGTTTCCCTTTGAAGGAGGAAAAGGTGCAAAAGGTAAAGTGGCAGAGGGTTTTTATGTGTCCAATGCTGCCTACGTGGAGTTACGCAGAACTGCAGGAGAACAGGAAAATCAAAACAGCCTCATCTGTGGGTCCAAAACTCAGTCAGCAGGATGAGTCTTTCTTCTTTCTTTTTTTATTTGTCCTAGGCCCCGGGACACATCACACAAACACACATCACCGTCACTTCCTGGGACCCTAATCAGCTCTCTGGGGACAAGGATGAGGATTTATTGTGTGGATGTGTCGTTTCCCGGGACTGACAGGTCCGGTTGACTCAGCAGGACCGACAGCTTATACGATTACACAACACACAACTCTCCGTTTGCCTGAATGTGCGACAGAAGCGCTGCATTGTTTCCAGGGTTTTGTTCACCAGCCACTGCTCATCCTTCCTTAGTTTGCTCAGCCCGTCCTCTGAACTAAAAATGCTAAAGTATGTGAAGGAGAAGGGGAGCTAGAGCTCCATTATTCCCTCCAAAAATGTTGGCATATCCCAACAGATGAGCTCAAACTCTTTTTTTGTTCCACAATAGCGCCGCCCTGGTGGCAGACTGCTGCAGGAGCAGAATTGATCCCTTGAACTTTCCCGTTTGCAGAACTTTGCATGGCCTCAGTTTGTGGTTAGGACTGTTTTGTACGGTGGCCGAGACGCGCCATTGCGGAAAATTAAAGAAACGCTGCAAATAAAAAGAAACACCACTGCAAATAAAATAAACGCTTTGCAAATAAAATAAACGCTGAAAATAAAAACAAACACCACTGCAAATAAAAGAAACGCTGCAAATATAAAGAAACGCTGCTGCAAATTAAAAAAAAAAAACGACGCAAATAAAAAAGCCACAACGGAAGTGAATTACCGGGGACTATTTTTGCTGATGCACCGGTGTTTTTTACATGAGAGAAGAAGAAGACGTAAGTGAAAAGGAAGAAATAAGAAGAGCGAGGAATAAGAAGAACAACAAAAGAGAAAATAAGTGAAAAGGTTAGTGTTCAACGTCGCTACGTGTAATTTTTAATGTGCAACACCGGTGCATCGGCAAAATTAGTCCCCGGTAATTCACTTCCGTTGTGGCTTTTTTATTTCCGTCGTTTTTTTATTTTATTTGCAGCTGGGTTTCTTTATATTTGCAGCGTTTATTTTATTTGCTAACCGTTTATTTTATTTGCAGCGGCGTTTGTTTCTGTTTGCAGCGTTACTTTTATTTTCAGCAATGGCAGGTCTCGGCCACCGTAGTTTTGTATTAAATCACAAAGATATAAAAGAAAATTCAATATATTTTGCTGTTTTTTTCATGACTCCAGCTGAAGTGTTTATCTTTGTAGTTTCAGAGAACATTTATAGTTCTGGCCTGATTTTCTCCTCCACGAATGAACGAATCTTCAGATTAATTGGTGGACTGTTCTGGTTTCGGGGCACAGACGGGTCACTCCAGCCTCTGCAACGGAGGCCACCGCAGCCCTGCTTTGTGTGCTGGACGCCTCACAATGGACTTCCTGTGGCTGCGGAGCCGCCGTCTGCTTCGCACCAATCAGATCTCGGCACCGACCCACACGGCGTCCAGCACAATGCTGGTCGGTTGCCATGAGGACGGCAGGACGAGTGTAAACAGGAGAGAAAGCAGAATGTTTGGACGGGCGAAAGGATGTTTATCTGCGAAGTGATGCTTTGCAGAGATACGGAAAACAAACTCATTCTCTCTGAGCTCTAAGATCAGCCTGACCTGGGCAGCTCTGACTTCCTCCTCCCGGCCTCACTTAACCACCATGACTTGTTTTGAGGATAAATCTGGAAAAAAAGTCACTGATATAAACTGTTTGGAGTTAATTTCATATGAAAAATTTGGAGCCACTCAGGACCACTGAGTTCTTCTCCAAACATCTCTTCCTTTACCAGCCGGTCCTTCTGATTAGGGCTGGGCGATATATCGAGATTTTAATATATATCGATATATTTTCAAACGCGATATGGTACGAGACGATATCGTTTATATCGATTTAAAAAAAAAAATTAAAAAAAAATGTTTTTTAATGATTTTGGTATAGCTTATTTTGTGACAAATTGACTTGAATGTTTTATTTGAGATTTGCACAAATGTTTTGTAATTTGCACAACTGTCAACCTCAGTGGAAAAGTCTGCCTGTTACTGTCTACAGTACATTGTATTAATTGCACAGTGTATTTTAATTTAATTGTTATGCAGGAAAGGGATATTTGTTATTCAAATATTTTATTCAAGAAGCATTTTTATTCTATATATGCAGGCAGTTTATTTTTACCTAATTTGTTTTATACATTTTGATATTGTGCAGACCTCTGTTAATAAAGGAACCTGTGTGACATTTGGCACGAGGCTTTGTATTAAAACTGACTGTTTTTTTAAGGGTTTGCCTCAGAAAAAAATGAAGCTAACAGAGATGCTATGCTATAATGCTTTGGGGGAAACCCCAATTATGGCACAGAAAAAATATCGATATATATATCGAGTATCGCCATTCAGCTAGAAAATATCGAGATATGACTTTTGGTCCATATCGCCCAGCCCTAGCCACTCAGGACCACTGAGTTCTTCTCCAAACATCTCTTCCTTTACCAGCCGGTCCTCCATATTACAATTATTAATAGCTTGAGTGAATAAAAGGACCGGAAACACCCCATGGTGAGGATGGAGGACTGTAAGTACCAATGAGACCTCGGCGTAACACAGAAATGTCATTCCCAATCCCTTTTCCTGCCCTCTAAAGGTTTTTCAGACCTTCCCTCAGCATCCCACAGCTCTACTGAAGCTCCTTTGAACTGGCTGCAGCATATGATAAATATTCACATCATGGCAAGATAAAGACGTGTGAGAGGAAATTGATTTGGACGGCAATCAGCTTCTTGTGTGATATTATACAAAACACCTCTCAGCGTAAAAATGAAGTATGTTTTTAGTGTCGTTTAAGCACCTAATGACAGAATAGTCCACCCTTGTTCAAAACTCATCTGCGTTTATTTGGCAGCTTGAAACAAACTGGAGCAGACTGGATTTCCAGATCATAGTTACTTGAAGTTTCTGAACTCAAGCTAATATAGTTAAAGGGAATTTAAAATGTAATAAATAACACAAGACTAGAAGTTCATGCTGGGCGTCAATGTTCTGCTACAAGAACACCGGCAGAGTAGACGTGGCTGGGAAGTACTCCCCAAAAACAACCTCTCTTTATCACAGTTAATCATTGTTGTTGTGACAGAACATTTCTTTCATGTTTTTTTTTTTAACAGAGGCCTCAGCAGGTAGTCTTTCACTGCCAGAAATTCTTTATGCTTCTATTTTTGGTTTGTCTCGTGCACGCAAGCGATTCTAATCACCGAACTCACCAGCACGTCTTTTCTGGATCATATTTCACCGATTTATCGACATTTCTCTGACTTTTCTGATAAATGAAATGTGAGGGAGGAGAAGCTAAAACGATCCTGCTAACAGTCTTCAGTGGGGTCCAACCAAACTTTAAATTTTTAAATTAAAGCCACAATAATAAAGCCAACATAATTGAAATAAATGTTTATAATGCCTGGTTTTATGTCAAACCAGGTATGACTTCATGCTGCATTCAAGTACACCCAGTAAACTTCAAATCTTTTCATGATGATTGTTTGAACTCAGACTTATTTTAATATTATTGTAGTCTTCTTTAAAATAAAAACATCTGAGACTCTGTTTTCTTTATCTTTCAAATACACAGACGTTACAGTCATGTTTTATAGTGATAAGTGTTACATACTTTACTTGAAAGTAATGTGAGTAAAATTCTGATAAAAACGTTGCACAATCAGCAGGTGTCTCTGATTGGTCGATATTTGGTGCGCAAGACCAATTTTAGGCGTCAAAACTTGTAATTACAACAGTGTTACTGTCTCGTTACTTTCATGACCCTGGGTGTTTTCATTTGAACCTGGACTTCCTGTCCCCTCACTCACATCCTGCAGGCTCGTGTGGCCAGGTGTCGTGGCCTCAAACAGAGGTGTCTGTGTGGAACCGCGGCTGCGTTGAAAACAAAAAGAGAGCATTTCAAAAGAGAACACACACAAACACACACACACACAGACCCCCTATGAGTTGCGATTGAGCCCGGCCTCTGTTGGGGGTTGGTGTGGGCTGCCAGCCAGCCGACCCACGCAACCCACCCCCGCCTCTCCCATACATCCTAAATACTCTATACATCTCTCTTCCTCTCTCATCATCTCTAAATCCCTCCATTTTCTTGCCCCCCTTTATTTCTCTCCTAATCCCCATCAACTGGTCTGATGTCCATAGTGAACATGAGGATGGGCAGCCATGCCCACACATTTATATCAACACACAAGGGTGCACGCTTCGCACCGAGGCTGCATGCAAAGTAGGTCAGACGAGATGCAGCTGGAAACAGTCGTACGAGAAGGCAGAAAGATGCTGGAGATGGTTAACAAGGTACATACACCGAGCAGAACGAGGCTGGAGAAAACACCATCGTGTCATGAGAACTGAATGCTGCGTTGAACAGAGGTGGGTAGAGGAGCCAAAAATTGTACTCAAGTAAAAGTACTGTTACTTCAGAATAATATGACTCAAGTACAAGTAAAAAGTAGTCATCCAAATAATTACTTGAGTAAAAGTAAAAAAGTACTTGGTGAAAAAACTACTCAAGTACTGAGTAACTGTTGAGTAACGTCTGATTTATTTTTTTTAACACAACCATTCAAACAGACAAAAGTACAAAAAAATCATCTTCAGGCAAATTAAATCAATAAAATAATAAAATAAATTAAAATTAATAAAAAATAGCTTAAATTAAAATAATCTTAAAGTAAATTCAAGTACTTTAATAAATAATAAAATAAATAAAAGAATAACATAATAAAGAAATAAATTAACCACATGTAGCACAAAATTTCAAGCCTTTGTACTTTTCTTTTTTAAGCAGGCAGAACTAGAACAAGCCCATGAACTTGAGTCTGTGTATATGTGACAAAACATGCCAAAACAAACATTTTTCACAAAGAATCACCCAGTGATGTCATGAGATTGACGCGTACGCGGATAAAAGGGATAAAAGAAAAGTAACAGCTCAACGTAGCCTGATGTAGCGGAGTAAGAGTAACAGTTTCTTCTTCACAAATCTACTCAAGTAAACGTAAAAAGTATAGTGATTCAAAACTACTCCTAAAAGTACAAATTGTCCCAAAAATTACTCAAGTAAATGTAACGGAGTAAATGTAACTCGTTACTACCCACCTCTGTCGTTGAAGAAGAAATGCTCTTTCAGAAGAATGTGACAGTATATAGTATAGTGTGAATATAAAATAAAGCGCTGTAGTCTGAGTGTGTTTGGGTGAATGAGACGTTCAATGAGAAGTAAATAAAAGTGACACCTCTCTTGGAGTCCTACAAATGTCCTGCTTTTATCTCTGGTATGGCACAAGTGAAATAAAAGCGTTTCCTCAGTGGAAAACCTTTTTATTTCACTCACTGGAGGAAAACCTGGAAGTTTACTTGCTCTGGAATGTACATAGGGGATGTCCACGTCCACGAACACGCCTAACAAAACTCATGAGCCATTATCCAACACAGAAAATGAGAAACTTCCTTAAACGTGTCCTGAGACACAAACTTCTCTCTTTTTCCTTGTTGTTTGCTTTTGTGTTGATGTTTGGTCCCAATTAGGCAATAAACGTGACTTGTTTGAGTGACGTAAGTAGTGGCTTGGATTAAAACTGACACATTATCTGATCTTTTTGAACTTGCAGACGACAACACATTTAGGTGGAATGCATCTAATAGGACTACTGAAGATGATTGCAGTAGGTCAGTGACATTAGTTAGTACCAACAAATCAGACCTTTGGAAGGAAAGGAAAACTTTTTTTTATAATCATCGTTCATAATATTTCCGAGATTCAGAGTCGGAGAAATGTCTGAACAAAAGGGACGACGAGTGCTGCAACTACTAGTCGACTAATCAGATTATGAATCTCAATTATTAAATGGCTCTTATTTACCTCTCAGTTTTTAAATTTTGCATCAGGTTGTTTAAATGATGCGCTAATTAGAAATAAAAGACTTATTTTAATGAACTTTGCCGCCAGCCGCTTTGGTGTTGCATCGGCCGCTATATTGTTTACCTGGTGCCGTACTCTATTAGGCATGTGCAAATCCTAGAAAAGATAGGAAGGAAGAAATTAAATGCCTTTATTTTTTTTAATTTTTTGCGGACAATTACATTCGTTGATTCCCTAAAGGGGACTGAAATATGAAAGCCACCACTGAACGTTTGTGATGGTAAAGCATCACTGCGTGGTGTCATGTGGAGGCGAACAAGAACTCTTATTTTTCAAACAAACTGCTGAAAAACACTGAGAAGAATCTGCTCAGTCTGGACATGCAGATACCACGGCAAGCAGAGACCGGATTCACTGAGCTGCAGAGAATTTCATGAAAGAAAATGCACAAATATAAAAACAGCTACTGAATTCGGACAGAAAGTTTTCCTTTCTCAGGGTGTTTCAGTTGTGTCTTCACAGATATTCCTGTCTGCTCCCGTGATCTGTGACAAAACTGTGAATGCAACACTCAGACCGAACTGACTCGACAATAATGAGGGTTTAACTTCCTGCAACCCCCCCTCCCTTCCGTGAAACCACCCAATGCAATGATGTCATGCTCTAGTCAGCCATGGCAACACACACACACACACACACACACACTTTCACACACTACCAGCAGTGTGATCTCATGCCCAAACACAAAGTTTTACCCAAAATTAACTCAGAGTCTGTGAAAAGTACCTAAAAGTCGATCTCGTTGGCTGCCTGACAGTAACTCACGGATCCTTTTAGTGAAGCATGTGTGTGTGTGTGTGTGTGTGTGTGTGTGTGTGTGTGTGTGTGTGTGTGTGTGTGTGTGTGTGTGTTCATGTGTGTGCGTGCGTGCCCGCACATTCCTGTTTGAATGTTTGATTTGTGTGATTCGCCCTATTTGCCCAGAATGAAATGTCTGGCATCCTGTGGGAAATCTCAGTGCACAGGGAGTAACAAATGGAAATGTAAGTGCTGCTGACCAAAGGTTCTGCAGAAAGTGACAGCGTGAGCTCTCTGTCCACACATAGAGGACTTTATTGTGGGCAGACAGGCCTGAAAGGTATGCTTCCTCACAGAATGGGCTTATTTATTTTAATTAAACTGGGTTTTAAATAAGCTTTTGCAAACCTTGGTGTTAAAAATGAGTGAGCTCGCATTGTGGATAATCATCAATGCACGTAACGACAGTGAGCACTTGAAGTGAAAACTGAGGTCCATGAAGTGTTGATGGTGGTTTACTACACGCTGCGGCTGTGGAATTGTCTGACTTGTAGTGTTTGTTGTTTTTGTTGGACTCGTGTTTAGGTTACAACTGTTCATTTTGGTGAAGACGGAGTTATCCAAACAAACTCAACCGACAGCCAGAGTCGCGGGAACAAAAGCCAAGTTGTAAAACAAACAAACAAACAAACAATGAAGTGTCTCTACTGTGAGCTTGGGATTGTGAAGTCCTGCTGACACACCTTTTATGATAAATGGTGTGGAGAAGAAAAGATGAGAGGAAATAGGCTCATTGGAGGCCGTGGGTGGACGGGTTTCACAACAGTAAAATCATGTTTTAAAAACACCCATAAATAACTCTAAAATGTAATCTATTCTATCTTCTACCTACATCTGCTCGTGTTTTGAAATCTGCAACAGTTAATCTGCACATTAAATTTGTTTCAGCCTCTTTGCATCATCATACTATGAGCTCTGACCTTATCTATTTATATGCGCATACACTAGGGATGGGCGGTATGGACTAAAACATTTATCACGATAATTTCTGGCATTTATCTCGATAACGATAAAAATTACGATAAAAAAATACCAATTCAACTCCACCTTTGTAACTATAAATCTATCACCACATTCAGTCTTTGGAGCCCCCAAAACACTGCTCTAAAATATATACTAAATGCTACTAAACTACACCAATTAAATTGAATTGATAAAAACCAATTAAATTAGTACACAATACTGCAAAACTGTAATGACTCAAGCTCCTCGCTCTCAGATCCGCCTTCCGCCATGTTCTTTCGTTCTTTCACGTTGTGCGTGGATTTAATGCAGAACCATAAATCAGCTTTACACAAAAACTTCATCAACGGGAATTTATCGTTTTTACCACGAGATGACAAATTCTTACCGTGGGGAATTTTTTTGACGGTAAATCGTGAACGGTAAAATATCGCCCATTCCTAGCATACACACATACACATACACATATTATATATATATATATATATATGTATGCATATATGTATACTCTTTTCATGATCTGCCCCGCACGATCCTAAACGGGGTAAAGCAGATATACAAAATAGATGGATGGATAATATGTCTCTTTTAAAAATATATATATATTACTAAACTCCTGATCTTGTTTTCTGGTTGACGAGAACATTGCTCTATTATGATACAATATTTCATCATTATTTGGTTGTATAGATGTCTCAGTCGATTAACTGGTGACGGGAATGGGTTTTGACAAGTAATCAGGACGGCTTGTGTGGCAAATGCATCAAGATATCATACAAAGGAAGTTTACTATCATTCACTTAATGAATGTATCAGGATTGCATCATAGATCATAGCACAGTTTATGAGGATGCCCTCAATATGGTACATTTAGCAATTTGTCTTACACTAAACGCAGCGTCACCCTATTTGGCAAAGCTAGAGGGCACACAGCCCGCAGCCTCCGCGCTGGTTTACTGGCTTATTATGTTACTGTGTAGTATCATGATTAGCTCTTTGGAGCAAAATATGGAACCAAAGTTGGAACTCAAAGTTCCGGCCATTAAGAACTTTTATGCTTAAAAAGATGGTCAGACCAAATATTGACTCCAAGACATTCAAGTAAGGAGCCCAGGGACATGTAGAGTGACTAACTAACGTGTTGCAGATATAATTTCACTTCTAACACCAATCTCTTTTGTACGACGGAGTATTAGGGCCAAACTAAGACAAAAAAAATGGAAATTACGAAAATAAAGTCGTAGAATTACCAGAATAAAGTCGTAATATTACGAGAATAAAGTCGTAATATATAATATAATATATAAATATAACTTCACAAGATGCTCAATATTCCTGATTTTAACACAGGGAGAAGATGCTCTTCCTGTTAGAGTTCTCATAAATTACGACTTTATTCTCATAAATTACCACTTTATTCTCATAAATTACCACTTTATTCTCGTAATGTTACAACTTTATTCTCGTAATATTACGACTTTATTCTCGTAACATTACGACTTTATTCTCATAATATTACGACTTTATTCTATTACGACTTCATTCTCGTAATATTATGACTTTATTCTCATAATATTATGACTTTATTCTCATAATATTATGACTTTATTCCCATAAATTACCACTTTATTCTCGTAATGTTACGACTTTATTCTCGTAATATTACGACTTTATTCTCATAATATTACGACTTTATTCTCGCAACATTATGACTTTATTCACGTAATTTTACGACTTTATTCTCATTATTTTATGACTTTATTCTCGTAATTTCAATTTTTTTTGTCTTAGTTTGGCCCTAATACTCCGTCGTACTTTTGAGCACCACAAGAGCTGCAGATAAATCCTTGTTCTGGTAAATATGAACCACTTGCAGCTGCGTTATCCATCTGTGAGTGGCTGAGAGAGAGGACCCTGCACATGTGTGCCTGGAGGATGGATCCAGCTGTGGTGCATGAGTGCAGGGATGACAAACGTGTGGGAGGCAGCTACATATGGAAAACAGAGGAGGAGGTATGCATTAGAGAGGTCATTTTACATGCGCGTTCCACCTGGATTCTTTCTATCCTCATGTTATTATTCTCTCTTTGTGAAGATGTACTTGAGCTTGAAAGAGCGCCACTAAAAACAAAGAACAAAGAAAGAAACCAGATTCGCAGTCTTACACCTTCCAAGTTTTGAAAGGTTTCTCGCAGTTCAGTGTTTTAATATAGACACAGCTCCTCGTTCAGTCTCGAAAGCACAGATTGTTTTGTCTTTTGGGTGTTTTGAATAAAATGGGTAATACTGTATGTTTTGGGTCCTGTTATATATCAGTTAAAGTGCTAGTGTGGTTGTAGTTGTAAGAATTTCCAGGTCCAGAAACCGAGGCGGAGCCTTCAGGCTCTTCTCCTGTTACAGTATTTTAACTGCCAAACTTTTGTGTGACTTCAGTTTTATTTATATTTCTTAATATTTCCAAATTTTGCTATTTGTTTCTAGAAATATAAATCTTTTAAGGACAATAGCCTGTTTTGAAGCCATGTTAAGCACTTTGTATAACACTTGTGCTTGAAAAGAGTGACTCAAGGTCAATTTTAAAGGGGGCCTATTAAGAAAAACTAGTTTTTTCTTGCTTTAATATATATAAAGTGGTCTCCCCTCAGCCTGCCAACTCAGAGAAGGAGGAAAGCAACCAAATTCTGCAGTGTCTGTACAGCCGCTCGGATGAGCCATCCAGTGTGATGTGGATCTACGAGCCGTTCAGATTCTGCTCCCGTCATTACGTAACGACGGGAGCGATTTACATAGGTTGGCCTCCGATGCGTGAAACCACGCCCACAACTAACTCTGGCAAGAACAACAACGACAACTCCGCCGGCCGGAGCTTCCGCCATTTTCTACGCGTCATTCAGGCAGCCAATCAGCACAGTGCCTCATTATCATAGCCCCGCCCACTCAGAATCCCGCATAGATAAGGAGGTTGGAGACTGGGAAGATAAAGACATGGCTCAGAGGCTGAATTTCTAATTTATTTAGCAAAAAAAATCAAAAGCTTGTTTTTAAGACATTCAAGGCCTGTTTAAAATAGGTATTAGATGCCATAATAGGTCTCCTTTAAGGTTTTATGTATAAGGATGCACTAAAATGATCATTTGTACTTCCTCAGGTGAATATGAAGATTACATGACATGTGCTAGATCTTTACTGCTTCCACAGGAATTCAGAAGGGAAGGTCCAGCCAGCTGCTGCTCAGCAAATTCTCCTGAATTAAAGCTCATAAGAAGAAGCTGTGTCTGGGGTATTCAGGTGCGTTAACACAATGCCAAGGAGGGAGGACATCAGCAATGATCTTAGTGAAACAGTTGTTATAAAAGGTGATTTTCATCATACTACAGAGTAAAAGTGGAAAACATTCAAGGGAGTTGCCTTTATTCCCAAAAGTGGATGTCCTAGTAAGTATCATCCAAGATCAGACTATGACATTTGCAGAGAAACTGTTAAATAACAAGAGCTACATACCAGAACCTACAAGCCTCCATTAGTATGGTAAAGGTTAAAGTTTGTGCCAGGACAATTAACAAGCATGGCAGGTTTGGAAGAACCGTTGAGAGAAAATTTGGATGTGAGCAATTCACAAGACTTATATAAGAAGAGATGTTTGTAATGTACAGCACAATATTTGAAACTGAGCTCAATGTTTTGTTTTAGAGATAAGAAAACACTTCAACTTTCAATATTTTTGCAGAAAGGATCCCCTGAGCAGAAAAAAAAGACATTTTCAGATGTGAACACAACAACATGGCAGTGAGAGAGATTAGTGTGCTCCTCCACCTGCATGTTCTGTCAGTCAGACAGCAGAAAGGCACGCAGCGAACAGCAGCCTCTTATCTCGCTGGGTGGTGGTCCAGAAGTGACGCAGACGGGGACTGGCTGTAATTAATGGCGGCAGAACAGGGACTGTGACACTCTGCCCACCACAGAAACTGTCACAACGCGCTGTCAAAGAGACAAGCAGCGACACATGCATCATCCACTCTTCAGATGCCGCTCTGCCTTCAGGCACGAGCTGGGGTTATTTTACAGAAAATAAATTTGCCTGTGCTATCATCACAACTGTACAACCGTGGCAGGGTGACTGAGGGGGGGAGGTTCAGGGTCCTTGCAGTTAGGCCTGTGTTGAAAAAATCGATCTCCCAATTCTAAATCGATTCTCATATTAATTCCTAAAAATCGATTCATATGTCTAAAGATCGATTTTTTTTTTTCTTTTATTTATTTATGTTTTTGTTTTTTTTTCATCATTACATTACAACTTTTGGTTATTTTTTTGTTTATCCCCAAAAAAAGAAAGTTTTGTTGGACACGAGAATAACTGGTGCCATGTTTTTGCCTTTAAATATGTTTAAAGGTATGAAAACATTAAAGTGTTAGGTTATAATTGCATAAATTGTTTATATTTCATTACTTTATATACTGTCTTGGGGTTACATTTGCAAAAAATGCTAAAAACCAAATGCTCAAAAATTAAAAACCAAAATAGACCGAAAATGGAACAAATAAAAACGGAATGTGGGAAAAAATAAAACCGATGTAATCCGTCTCTGTTTCCTCCCTGGATCTGTTTGGTAATTCTGACCCACATGATGTTTCTGAAAGCAGTTACATCAGCATTCTGGGAGCTGATTGGTCCTTACGGCATCCTTAGCTGCCAATACTTGCTGTTTAATCTCAATATAATACTAGTAGTAATATTTTGCATAAATACAGTCATATAATTCATGCAACAGCTCAAAAAACAGTTTTAATAACACTAACCCAAATCAATATCGGAATCGAATCGAATCGAATCTTGATAATCAATTCTGAATCTTAAGAATCGTAATCGAAACGATTCTTGACATTTGAATCGATCCCCAGCCCTACTTGCAGTATCTGCTTTTATTGGGCTTTTCCCCTCAAAAGAAACCATATGGGGTCCGGTGATTTTAACGGGTTTCCTGGTATCAACTTGTATCATGACTGATACTCCACCTTTCACTAATGTTGAGTAACAGCACAAGCATAATTTATAATCTAATGAAACATAGCTTAAATGTTTAAATAGAAGGGAGGCTGACTTATTTCCGCTGTACTTAAAGATATTTTCCGTCCGATTAAAAATACCTCCTCAGTTCTTACTGACTGGTAAGTTCCAGCCCTTATAAAGATCTGATTTCAGCTGAATTAGGTTCCTGAGGAACACTTCTGACATTGCATTGCAGTTTTTACTTAAAAACACCATATGCATACCATTAATGGTTTTTTGTTTGCTAAAATCTTCAGTTTGAGACTCTTGGTGGGTTTTTCAAATCATCAACTGTCTTTTCTTTTTAATCTCCATCTACTGAACTGACTATGTGATGTTTACTTCCAGAATATGCTTTTATTGTATTTTATTAATTCTTCCCTCAACCAGTAAAAAGCTTGGCATGTTAGTAGCTGAAAAACAAGCCCGGAGCAAGATAATTCCACCTCCATGTGCACCTATCCTGGTCCTGCCAAAAATACATGCATCAGGCTTACTTGCATGTTCATGTGAAAAGGTTCTGATATGAATTATAAAATGGCTGTACTTCTGCAGAGCATGATCCATCTTTCTGAAGCTTTTTCACAAGCAAAAGTGATTATGATTTTACTTTACAACAACATTTGCAAGGTTTTCTGCCCCTGTGTCACGCTCAGCCTTTCTCCTAAATGCCACCCCTTCATTACACTACAAAAAGCTAATTCAAATCAGTTTTCTATGCAAACTACATGCCACAATGCACAGGTAGAAAAAACTTTCTGGATGTTCAGGCTGTGCCTGACACATCTCATAGTCATTATTTTGTACCAGCAGTCCTGGAGATCTAAAAATAACACAGTTGTCGCTCCATCTTCCCTCCAATATTTCACATGAACCTTTCCTGTGCAGCCGAGTATGAATGATGCAATCTGAGTAAAAAAGTATTTTAGTGTGTAGTCGTGTTGGATGAAAGCTTCTGCTGGCATCCATTTCAGCTCAGCAGCACGGCGGATACGACCGGACACAGAGGCAGGCAGACCCACGTGGCCCCCACTTTGAAATTTAGTTAAAAGCCTTTGTGCAGGTGGAGTGGTTTTTTTATATACACAAACTGCACACTGCCCCCAATTCTTCCCTCCCAGCATATCCCTCTCATCTTCCTCTCGTGGTTTTGTTCCTTGATCTTCTCCATTTCCTTCATCTTTCAGTTTTCGCCTTCCAACATGTCACCACTCTCTAAATCCAGCTGCTCACCACTCACACAGTACAAAAGTTGACCAGCTCTCATGTGGTGAAGGAAAGAAAACCACCATCCACGCAGGGTCTTTGGTTGTACAAGACCCGTGCAGCGCTCCAGATTACAGTCCACTCAGATTTGGACCATCAGTTTTCCCAGCGAGCTTCTATATGCACCATATGGTCTGAGTTTGTGACAGCAGTGCAGAGAGAGAATGCCCTCTGCCCTTTCTATCTTTCTAAAAAAACTGCCCAGTCATGGTTCCTCCAAGTGTCATATCAGCTCTGAAGAAGAATTTCACATCAGCATCCTCTCTGACGTTCATGGAGAAACTCCAGCTCAACTTTATGGAGAAAAGAGACTTTAACTCCAGATTCTTCTGCAGCTAACCGCCATTAGGCCACTATCCATCTAGATGTCGGGCTCTGTCTTCACCGGAAGCTTCAGAAAACAACAGCAGCAGCTTCAAACCAGGCTATTTTCAACGGTACCGTCTTCAGTCTTGGTCAATTTTTGCACCTTGAGACAATGAGATTAATGGGACATTCTTTTCTGTTTTTGGCCCAATCAAAACAAGAACAAAGAAGAATGCCATGTGTCATTTCTTGAAATATGAAAAATGCACATCCTGGTTGATATTTACTAGTGATGCACCGAATGTGCGGTAACCGAAATTGTTCGGCCCAAAATAGCAAAAAAACACTTTCGGTGTTTGGTGGAATAAGTGGGGAAAAAACCGAACAATTAATAACGGCATGTTTAGATGACGCAATAAAACAGAGGACAGCGTGGAGTGAGGGGTGTGCGGTGTTAAATGCAGCAAACATGTCAGCATGTCAGATCATTACTTGGATGTGGGGAAAAAGCAGAGGACACAAGAAATTATTAATTAAAAATGTATTTTGCTAATTTATTTATTTTAAAGCACATTTATTATTTGCATTTGATTAATGCAATGGTGAAAAAATTGGCAAAATAAATGAAAAACTGCAAAGAACCATGTTCGGTATGTTATTCGGTATTCGGCCAAGTTTGTAGATAGCCATAGTTTGGTTGTATTGATCTTTCGTCTCAGCGACACCTGGCCAAGGACAGGGGGCATTCGAGAGGGACAGCTAATGTTGGACAGTCTAAAGGCTATTTTGTGACGCCACAGACGATGTCTCTCTAAAGTCTTCATCATGTTCCTGCTTCACGTTGATTCAATCCAGATATTATCTTTTGACTGATTTTTGAAAAAATTGTATGTTGCTCAAATCAACACGTATCAGACACCCCTGGCGACGGCGTGCAAAGTCTCATTGATTGATTCTCTCAATACAAGCCTGCCTTTTAACCTGTTTAAGGTTGTTTATGGCTGCACTTGAGAGACATCCGTGTCTTCTCTTTTCTACGAACTGGGAGTCATCATTTGATTAAGGGGGTCATTGGGCGGGTGCTGAGGATGATTCAACGTTATATAACCGGGATCAAAACTGTTTATTCCTGAATATCAGTTTTTATTCTTTTCAAAATGGCTTCCTACCGTACTCCTTTGTCCATACCCAGTTCTACGCGCAATTCTTCTTAAAGCTGGTAATACGTCTTTTTAGCGTATTTATTTTTATTTAAACATGGAACTTTAAACTAACCGTTTTTGTGAGTGCATCTTTATCGTTTCAATAAAACTGTATTTATAAACAAACTTTCATACATCTAAATGTATCAAAAGGTGCTTTACAGACTGAAAACTGACAAAGACTGAACATTCTGAGGAAACAGTAATATTCAGATCTCATAAAATATGTATACTTGTAATGAAGAAACACCAGAAACAGTTAAGACAAATGTATACTTGATCAATTCTTATCAGACAATAAAAACAAGTTTAAAGGCAGCAGGACCATGAAAAGTTTTATGAACCAATAAAATAACCTTCAGCAGGATATAATAAAAGTAAAGCCACATTTTCTGTGTTTGAGAGCATATATTTTGGCGGACTGAAATAACCAACTCAAAAACTGGCATAACAATCTTGATTCTTTGTTGGGGGCTGTCTGAAAATACGCCTCATTGATTGGTTCAGACTATGACATCACATATGCAGATCGAGCAGATATATCCAGGAATCACCTCCACACAAAGCGTCTTGCTGCATTTGTCCCACATTTCAGTGGGAAGCCCAAAGCTGTAGGACAGATTTCAAAACAGGAAGAAAGGGGTGGGGTCAGGTGCCTACAGGTAACTCCGCCTCCTAAAACAAGCTGGTATGAATAGACCAGACCTTTTTTTTCCTTTTTTCTTCTTTTTTTTCCTTTTTTTCTCTTTTTTTCTTCCTTTTTCCTTTCCTTTTTAATCTCGACATTTCTATTTTTTTCACGAAATTCTGACTATTTCCTTGACATTTCGACTTTTTTCTCGTCATTTCGACTTTTTTCTCGACATTTCGACTTTTTTCTCGTCATTTCGACTTTTTTCTCGAAATTTCGACTTTTTTCTCGACATTTCGACTTTTTTCTCGTCATTTCGACTTTTTTCTCGACATTTTGACTTTTTTTCTCAACATTTCCACTTTTTTCTCAACATTTTGACTTTTTTCTCGAGATTTCGACTTTTTTCTCGAGATTTCGACTTTTTTCTCGAGATTGTACTTCAACATTAATCTCGACATTTCGAATGTTTTTCTTGAAATTTTGACTTTTTTCTTGACATTTCGCCTTTCGCCATCTGCCTTCATTCTAAGGCTGATACAAGACTTTTCATTTTTTGCGGCTCCAGACATATTTGTTTCTTGTGTTTTTGGTCCAACAGACCTACAGTATGGAGACATGGTTGGAAAGGGAGCTTTTGTCCTGTTTCTCTCTCTTTAAAGGCTTTTTGCTTAAAAATCAACTGAACCATGACAGCAATAACTCTTAAGATATTGATTTCAATATTTAAACACGTGTATGTTAGCCGCAGCGCTGAGCTGTTCCTCATACTAAACCATTCATGAACTCCTCTTCCTCCGCCTTTTGACACCTGGCTCACTCGGATTCTCATCTTCTTATTGCCTCCATTGGATCCATATATTAAACACATCTCCTAGTGTGCTGACTCCTCGCTGAGATAAGAGATTCTCCTGCTGCTGCCAAATGTTGAATGAAACTGCAGTTTATTGGATGTGTCCTTGTCAATACCAGAGAGCAGAACTGCAGTTTAATAATGCAGTGCTGGAGGAGGGAACGGGCCCCTCGACGATACTGCAGGATGGACGAAGGGTGCGAGCATGTGGATATTACAGAGAAACGGGGAGTAGATATATTAAATCTGGTGATTTACAAATTTCAGCTGAAAATGAAATGAAATGAACAAAATAAGGGGGAGGGATGGTGTAAATGAAAAGGTCAAATTGTAATCGCTGACACTCACATCTCATCAGGGGAGTGTGATGCTGCAATATTGATCGTGCAGAGACGAGACAGAGCACAGACCTCATGAAGAGTCGCAGGACTTCATGAAAGGTTTCCAATTTTCAACAATGTGGTCAGTTATTACAAACATGCAGATTACATTTTCCTGTAAATACCTCAGATGGTGCTTTTTTAATGAGTCAATGACCCAAAATAAGTCCACTGATATTCATAGTTTGTGTTCAGTGGTAAAAACAACAAGTACGGATCAATTCCCTCCCCGAAACTGACAAATCTGTTTAATCAATAAGTTTATTGAAACAAAAATGGCACTTTGCTTTAGACAAAGGAGGGAAATTTATAACACCACCAACTCAATTAGTTCAAGCTGAATGGATGCATTTTTAATTAAAGCTAATTAAATGAAGTGTCACTTTTTTCTATTTATGAGATGTAAAATATTACTGTTCACTTTTCATGGCTTAATTTTTTAAGTGTTTTTACAATCAGTTACATTGTAGTAATTAGTTAGCGCAGTTAAAGATAAATGTCTTGTTCATTTTCAGACAAAGTTTTGTTTCCATTGTCTAAAAGTTGGTCCGTGTAGTCATCAGTTCATTAAAATATCTGTTATATGTTGTCACGTGACGTAAGTTTACATTGTCATGGAGCCACAGGAGGAACAGATCCTGTCAATTCAGGGGGTTATATAATTAAATGTCATAAATAACTTCTGATCTGTATTCGGCGTGTTTGCTGAAAACACTCGTCACAACACATTTGAATGACAACTTAATTAATACTTCCAACCTTGAGGTAGAACCTGGAAATTAGGTCTGAGCCGGAGCACAACATGAGGTGAAACTCCGACGGTCACAGA
Source organism: Cololabis saira (assembly GCF_033807715.1). Classification (NCBI taxonomy): domain Eukaryota; kingdom Metazoa; phylum Chordata; class Actinopteri; order Beloniformes; family Belonidae; genus Cololabis; species Cololabis saira. The sequence goes on from NC_084600.1 coordinate 35,250,888, forward strand.
TTCAAAACCTGTAATTAGCTTCAAATAAGGATCTAACACACATGCTCCTCCTATTTCTAATTACTCTCTATGAGCATATTGAATCCCTAAAATGGCTTTGCCTCTAAATACTTCAATCACATAACGTGATGCCACAGCAGCTCGAGCAGAACCTGATTACGACGTCGGAAATGGATCTGCGGGATAGTTTCCAAACGAGCTCACGCCATCAGCCTTCGCTGGGACTCAGCAAACTTCAAACAATGCCAGACGTAATCTTCAGAGAAAATTCAGTCCAGCCTCGCCCACACACACACACACACACACACACACACACACACACGAAGGTCAGCCGCTCACGTCAGCACCCTCTCGGGATGTCTCTGTGTCTCTGCACGAGTGAGTAAAAGGTTCTTACCTGAAAGCATCAAAGAGCATCCCCGGCAGGCAGCAGACATGCAAGAGAGGAGAACACAAGCAGATTAGTTCAATTCACCAAACCGAAACATGAATTATGACAAAATACGTTAAATATAACAACTGCTTTATGGTTCGGACAATTTCTCAAGAAAATACTGAAGAATCATAAATGCCATCTTTTATAATGTGTATATTTCCCCAATGTTGATGATGTCTTTGATGATAAAAGTCAACATCTGCAAATTTTAAAAGCCAATCAAACGGATATGGATACGGATATAATCACATGCTATCTTCAACATATTCAGACAGAGTAAACCTTTTAAAATGAGGAAACTTGCCACTTGAAACATGATGGTACAGTGATGGGAGAATATGCCCTTTTTAAATATGGTTTGTTGGTTTAAGAAAAAAAGAAAAAGTAGAAAAGGAATGAATTATATTGAATTAAATGAAATTGAATTAAAACTAGAAGATGTCCTCTATAAGAGCACAGAATATCAAATGTCATAACCCAGTTAAAAAGTTTGTGATTGCAATTAAAAGATATAACGCGTGAAAATCGCACAGTTACGGGATTTCTCATAATTAGCTGATCATCCGTAATTAGATTTCAGTGCAGGTTTCTTTTTTAACAACTTGCTTCGTCCCGGTCAAAACAGATAAAGATCCCATACCAGCGGAGAACTTTGAATTATAACATATTCAATCAAATAAGATCTATACAAATTGTGATTATTGGACTGAAAAGAACATCGTGATTTCAGTGATGTGTATTTATACGTTTTTCAGAGTTAACTCTAATTTTCTTCGAGTTAAGCAGCTGAGGAAAATTAGAGTGGTAGCGAATTCCTGAAGGAAATGTGGAAATAAGCTGAAATCTCTCCCAAAGTAAATGTGGGTGGATCATTCAGAAACGGAATGGCTGCCTGAGTGGGAGGAACCGCTCAAAGACTTCAATATCTCCTAATCAGCCTTTGATCTGCTTAATCATCCTCCATAGGAGACTCACTGGAGCCCCTTCTTATTGTAAAACATTAAGTTATTACTGTGAAACTTGGAATCTGCCGACCTCATTATAACATTTTGTCTTTCACACAGTTATGTGAAGTAAAACTGGAGACGCACGCCTCTTAGGTATCAGTTCAACCTCTCCATTTGTTACCGAGTATGTCGACAGGAGTGAAACCAGGGGCGTCAATTGGGTATGCCAAGGTACGGCAGCCGCCACACCTTGGCTTCAAGGGAAAATGTAAATGTTTATTTTTTAAATACATTTATGGAATTACTCTGTGTCTATTTGTATTGAGTATTCTATTACTTAATACATATAGAATAACTACAAATGCAAATCAGAACAACATGATCGATTTCACTAGTTATTATACACTGCAAAAACTCAAAATCTTAACAAGAATATTTGTCTAATTTCTAGTTAAAATGGCTAATTTTTAGTAAAAAAAAATCTCATTACATTTAAGACAAGACTCAAAAACAACCATTTTCACCTGTTTCAAGTAAATTCTCACTTAAAATAAGTAGAAAAATCTGGCAGTGGAACAAGATTTTTTTGCTTGTAATGAGAAGATAAATGTTGTTCCACTGGCAGATTTTTCTACTTATTTCAAGTGAAAATGTACTTGAAACAGGTGAAAATGGTCAAATAACAAGTTATTTTTCTGGTGATTACTCTTGTTTTAAGTGTAATTAGATTTTTTGACTAAAAATGAGACATTTAAACTAGAAATAAGACAAATATTCCTGCTAAGATTTTGAGTTTTTGCAGTGAGCGAGACTGCATTTGAAAAAGTTCAAATTTTCTTGACCACACAGATAAGCTACATAAACTTCTGTGATGAGTATTTGCTGGACGTGTTGATTGATACTCTAGTTAAGTTCTGTGACTCGTAACCTTGCCATACCTTAGCTTCCACTGAATTGACGCCACTGAGTGAAACTATGATCAACAGATTCACAGAAACAGCCTGCTGCATCCTCACGGTTAGCAGTTGCAGTAAAATGCTGGAAATAGAAATGTATAGATGTGTTGCATCCGCTTCACTTGTGGTTAAACTTTGTACTCTGACAGTTAAAAGGCGTGAATAAAAGTGTAAGCTCTTAGAAAAGATGGCGTGAGCCTTTAGTGTTAACAACTTAACGGGTTAGAACAGGTCAGAAAACCTGCTAGCTTGTGGAGTTGTGATCTTTTGGCTTTTTCTTTTTTTTCAAAACCACCTCATCTGTAAAATATCTAAAGAAATGCTAGAAACACTCATTCAACAGTCATCCGCTACTCAAAATAAAAAGCTAATTCTTTGGTGACGCTTTTCCTCCTTGAGCCAGAGGTTTTGAAACTGGCGGCGCTAATGTAGCAGATATTTTAGCCGTGTACATTTTAAAACCGCTTATGTAAAATTAAAAATAGCAACAACGTCAGAGCAATAGTTCCTAAAGGAAAGAAAATAATTCAGTATGTTTACTGGAAGGTGAACTCATCCTGTTAGCAACAGAGCTTACTGTATCTAAATGGGGCACTAACTAAACAATTTCAGTCAGGACAACTATTTTCTGCAAAACATTTAGGATCTGCACATTTCTATGGGCCATAGGCTATTTGTCCTTGACAACTGTAAGCCAGGGTAAGTGTAGCTGCCTAAACTTGAACGGTTTCTTTTGGCCTTTGACCTTTAGGATGAGCTCACACCGGCCCTGTTTGGTCCACTTTAAACGGACCAGAAAGAAAATTTGGTTTGTTTCTTGGAGGTGTTGAGCAATTAAACTCTGATCTAGATCGAAGAAGCCAACTTGTAAATTGTATGTTTCACAGTAAGTGGACTACAGCCTGGGGTATTATGGGTAAACATAATGTATTATTTATTTATACGATTTATTTATTTAGATATTTATTTATTTAGATATCTATGATGTTCATGATTATCTTTTAATGTCCATGGGGGGGGGGGGTAATATGTGTGCGTGTGGGTATTAATGTGAGGATATGTGTGGAAATGACCAGATGTGTGTTTTTAAACCAGGAGTGTGTGAGGTTTTCTATGTTAAATGTTGATTTTATTATGTAAAGCAATTTGCGTTACAATTGTATGAAAAGTGCTATATGAATAAAGTTTGATTTGATGATAGCTGGGAGAAATGTCTCACAGTCAGACGTAGGGCTGTGCGATTAATCGATTTGAAATCTAAGTCGGATTTATTAATCAAGACGATGTTAAAAAAAGGAAAATCGGAAAATCGATTTTCCTTTTTTGCAGCTGGCTGCATTACAGACAGAGCTCGTCTAGTCATCTTTGTTTGGTCAAAAAAAAATTGTAAATGTTGTCACTTTACTAAACTCAAGGAGGATTTACAGTATCTTTCAATTGCATTTCATTCCCAATAGGGAAATTTGTTTGCTATTTTTCTTTAAAAATAAAGATAAAATATTTGAAACAATTTATTCCATTGTCTTTTGTAGTTTTACCAAAAAAATCCAAATCGAAAATCGGGTTTTCAGAGAAAAAAAATCGGGATTTTATTTTTGTCCAAAATCGCCCAGCCCTAGTCAGACGTGGAGTGAGGAGGGGGTTAAAACAGAGAAGTGTGGTCAGACTTAAATCTATCACCATTGCTGGTACAGTATGCACTGACAAGAGCAATGAAGATCATGGAAGTGCCACTGCTTTAACCAACAGATGTGTGCGATTGATTCGTTCTTTGTCTTGTCATCTCCCTTCAGTTATTCTCATGTAAAGATTTTGGTTTTCTTGAGAAAGTGCAGTGTGAATGGAAACTCGATTTAGCTCAATGTCCCAACGCCAATCAAACTGAGTCTGCTATTGAACATAGTCTACCAGACTATTAGGTGTGAAAATGGCCTTAGACCACACTGGTCATCATAATGCTTGTGCCAGAACTGGCCGCGAGTGTCAAAAGCAGCTCTGATTAGCCTCAAATGTGTCTGTTATATTTAGAGCAGATGTGAGGTAATAACTCATCCCTGCTGAGGATGGAAAAGCCTGGTTATTCCCCCAGCAGGACAGAGTACAGTAGATTAGAGCAGCGAGAAATGGTGGCCAGAAAAGGAGAATGTGTGTCGAGATGTTTTTAGAAGGAGCTCTAAGAATGAGTCAGAAAAAAAAAAACCCTGGGCCTGCTGGGATATCACGTCTGCAGGCACAGATACGGGAAGAGAGTACTGTAGCAGGGGGAGGGCAACTCATCTTTTAGAGAAAGGAAGGTTTTCCCTCATTGTCAGGGCGTACCACATACGCTCTCTCGTTGGTTGTGCACACCATTTCCATATAATGGAAAAATAAGTATTTTTGGCTAGTTGCAGATTAGAAGCTGTCATCAGACGGTGCGGCTGTGCTCTTTGCCAGGACGCCACATGGTGTCCCAACATGCCATTTTCCCTGCAGACAGATGGCAGCTCTCTGTTCCTAAGGGCGGACAGAGGGCCGGATTGTGTTTGTTTTTGCCTTTACGTCTGTAATTGTTGACAGTGAAGAAGAGGAAGGGCAGTTGCTGGCAGGAGTCCCACATGACGACATGCTGCTTCAGCATAGCATCAACGCAAGCTGTGCAACATTGCTTTTTATTACATCCTGCGTTTTCCTCTTAGCAGCAGTTGCATCAGCCACGGCTGCAGAACAAATACTTGCAGTGACAGAGTATTAGCAGCACAAACAGCCAGAGCACAAAGAAAACATATGTCCAGCTATGTTGACTGTCACTGCTGGTATCTAACACGAGAAACGCTGAACATTTTGCTCCCAAGTGTGTGAGACAATAATATCTCAATATAACTAAATAGTAAAGCTATATGGCATCGCAATGGATGGGTGGAACTGCATTATTTATTTATTTTTGCAGCTATGCTAAAGCCTGATACTGTTTTTAAAAAATATTTACACATGTCATACACCAAATTATCTCTTTTCTCAGTTGCTTCTTGCTAGTGATAGCCACAGCTATCATACTAGACATGCCATGAGAGGTCATTTCACCCTGCCCAAACCTAAAACCGATGCACTAAAAACAGTAATGTACAGGGCAGTTACTTACTGGAATAGACTTCCAGAAAATCTTATTTCAACTAGTGGCAGAGTTGAAGCTTCAAGAGGAGACTAAGAAAGGAAGTTCAAAAGAAACTGGTTGTTTTAGATTGTGTCTAATGGTTTTAGCTTATTGATTTAATTGAGTTAGGTGTTATATAAATAAACATATTTTCTTGTTCTGCATTTAATTTCAATTTTTAGTATTTTATTTTGCTGAAGTTTTGTGACGTTTCCGGTTATTTTCACTATTTACTTATTTTTAAATTTTCTTCTATTGAAATACGTTTTTTTGTTTTTGTTTTTGTATTTGCCTTATTTAGTATGCACTTATTTATCTTTAGTTGTACTTGGATTTATCTTTAATCTATCTGTTTTTGGTTGTTATTTGTTTTGTTTTTTTTTGCCTTTTTCATTTTCGTTTTTTCATTTAGGAAAATTAATTTTCTTTTTTTCATTGTTTTCTGCTTATTATTATCTTTAGTTTTTATTTGTTTTTGTTTTTTTGTCTTGTTTTTCTTTTTAGTTGTTGTTCTTTGTACTTGTTATCTACTTTATTTTATTCTGTTTAACTAACATTTTATATTGTACTGTGAAAGTTAATAGAAATGTATATTTGTACTGTTGGACCCCAGGAAGAATAGTTGCTGCTGAGGCAGATACTAATGGGGATCTGAAATAAATAAATAAATAAATAAATAAATAAATAAATAAATAAATAAATAAATAAATAAAATAAATAAAGCTGAAAGTCTTATTTTTAAGGAGAGTGTAGCCCCTCTTACAGTATACAACCAGTTTTTCTTAAAAGTTCAGAAGAGTTGTCAATGCAGGCACATGACTGACCACAATTATGCAGCATAATCAATGATCGTGATGCACATTTCTGTATTAAGAGCTACAAGAATAAACCTACCATGACTGATGGGCTTGAAAATGGAGATCAGAGAGCTCAAGCAGGCATTTAAAGCACATTTATGGCTTTTACACACAAATGATGTGAATTTCTGTGTAGTGGACAGCTGGAGTGGCTAGAATGGCTAAATAAATGTCACGTTCAATGGTCCTGATCAGTTATTGATGGAACCAAGTGTTGTATGAATTCACGCTAAGCAGAAATGAGTCTCTTGTTCCAGTCCAATGGTGTTTCTATTACAGCTTTGCCATCAGGTCAGAGGTTAGAGACATAAATCTATTTTGTGGTCACAAGTTTGTGTAGATGAAGACCTTCAGCATCACGCTTCATTATTGCGGGTAAATATACTGCCATTTTCAGTGATTTAGATTAGCCTCCTAAGTGGTGTATTACATGTTTTTAGTTCCTGAACCTCAGCAAGTATTTTGTGGCTGACCTTAAATCCACCCAAGTAGCTGTGATGCCTGAAAGCAAACAGATGGCAAATGGAGAACAGGGAACTAAACACGACCTCCCAGACTCCTTCGTTTGTCCTAGCATGCATGCATGCATGCAATGGGAATTAATTTAAAGACAGAAATACTGCCAACTCTCCTTCAATAGGTGCTGCTTTAACAGACGACCCATTACATCACGCACCAAAAGAACAGACGTCATCATTCGGTCAGTTATGCAGACAACTAGAACAAGATTTGAGCTTAAAGGAAGGTTTGAGCACCATTGCACTGGAGGTCGGTGGGTTTTTTTCTGTACAAAAATGCTAATCAGTTTGATGTGACAGGTCCACCGTTAATAAGCGTACGTCCTCCCTCTGCGAATGAATGGTGTCCTCCTGACAGAAGTGTGGGTTTTCTTACAAAGCAGAGGTTTGTGCTGCTGTCAGAGCCAGAACAGGCTGCTGTGAACTCAAGTATGAACAGCTAATTCTTGCAACTTAAACATTTCACGGGTCACCTCTGCTGAAAGCGGTGCTGGTGGCAGTTTCAACGCAGGAAACTTACAGTGATCAAGCATTTAATAGATTATTCTACAGCTCTGTTTGAAACAAAGTATTAGCTTTGCAGAAGAATGAAGCCCTAAGTTACCTAATGCATCACCGTGACTTGATAAATTAACTGGAGACTCGTTCTTGCATGTGACCAACCACTTTCCTCTCTTGTTATGATATAATAAGATACAGCTCTACGAATAACTTCCCATCAACTTTTATTTCTGTTGATACAAGATCATTTATCTTAGCTTGACAAAAGAAAAAACACAGACACAACTGGAAAAGCACTCTTTACATATCGTGCAAACAGTTACCTCCGGAGTTGCAAAGTATTCTGCAGCAGTCATGCAGCGGGAGGCACAACTAAAATAACATCTGGCTTAAGTGGCCAAACAATTAGATTACTCAGTAAAATGCATAACAATGGAGCTATCCAAGTAATAAGAGCAGCCAAAAAAATAAGCTCCTGAAGCGAAACTAACTCAAGAATACCAGTAAATCTGTCTGCGAGATTTACTCCAGACGGGCTGAACCAACCTTTCCAAACACATTACACTAACAGCTGCCACAATATCCCAAACGGCGATGAGAGTTAGATGGGTGCAGGGGGTTTATTCAGCAGGATGTTCCTCATAAAGTTTATAGTACTGGAATTTATAAGATGATTTGTCAAAAGATAAGCTTCAAATCACAACAGACGTTGGAATACGAGGAGCTCAGAAAATGCAGTTTCTCTAACATGTTTCTCCGTCTCTAATAAATTAGCTACACATGAAACACGTGCATCTGGTATTTTGGGGCATCTGGAGAAAATCTAGCGACACCATATTTGAGTGACAGGCAGGAACTTCAGGCAGGAACTGTGTTAATATCGCGGTTCTGTAATGAGGATTGGAATTTGACGACATCATGTCCATGGATCATGTAGTACTATATTTATGGCATTCTCATTTGTACTGGAAGGGAAAAATAATATTTCTCTCTTAATTTTGGCATTTACACCAAAATGTTTAGTTAGTTTAAAGAAAAGCATGGCCGACCTCGTCCATGGTCCTCTTAGACACTGTTTCCATTCACGTCGTCAGAGTCAAGCGGACCTTCTAGGGATGGGCGGTATGGACTAAAAAATGTATCACGATAATTTCTGGCATTTATCCCGATAATGATAAAAATGACGATAAAAAAAAATACCAATTCAACTCCATCTTTGTAACTATAAATCTATCTCGCTCTCAGATCCGTCATGTTTGTTACACAAAAAGTGTCATCAATGGGAATTTTTCTTTCTTTCTTTCTTTCTTTCTTTCTTTCTTTCTCTTTCTCTCTTTCTCTCTTTCTTTCTTTCTTTCTTTCTTTCTTTCTTTCTTTCTTTCTTTCTTTCTTTCTTTCTTTCTTTCTTTCTTTCTTTCTTTCTTTCTTTCTTTCTTTCTTTCTTTCTTTCTTTCTTTCTTTCTTTCTTTCTTTCTTTCTTTCTTTCTTTCTTTCTTTCTTTCTTTCTTTCAGGCTAATTTCCTTTGTTCCTTCCTTCATTCCTCCCTTCCTTCTTTCCTCCTGCTCTCTCCTTCCTTCTCCCCTTTCCTTCCTTCCTTCCTTCCTTCCTTCCTTCCTTCCTTCCTTCCTTCCTTCCTTCCTTCCTTCCTTCCTTCCTTCCTTCCTTCCTTCCTTCCTTCCTTCCTTCCTTCCTTCCTTCCTTCCTTCCTTCCTTCCTTCCTTCCTCCCTCCCTCCCTCCCTCCCTCCCTCCCTCCCTCCCTCCCTCCCTCCCTCCCTCCCTCCCTCCCTCCCTCCCTGCCTTCCTTCCTTCCTTCCTTCCTTCCTTCCTTCCTTCCTTCCTTCCTTCCTTCCTTCCTTCCTTCCTTCCTTCCTTCCTTCCTTCCTTCCTTCCTTCCTTCCTTCCTTCCTTCCTTCCTTCCTTCCTTCCTTCCTTCCCTCCCTCACACGTACGTTGTGCGTCGATTTAACACAGACCCATAAATCAGATTTACACAAAAACGTCATCAACGGGAATTTATCGTTTTTACCGCGAGATGACAAATTCTTACCGTGGGGAATTGTTTTGACGGTATATCGTGAACGGTAAAATATCGCCCATTCCTACTTCTGACTAAGAAAAACTATCCCTCCATACCACCTGGTGGGGAGAGTGCAACACTTTTTCTATCTGCCAACCACAAATAAATAACAGAAGTCAGCAAAGGCAATCAGCAGGGAGTCAACACCAGCTGCTCTGAGTACTTTACCAACAACAAGTATGTATTTCTGCCCCCGAAAAGGCTCCTGAAAACTCCGGCTGCTGGATCATTCCTCTTGATTGAAGCACGCCTCAGTGATTTCTCTCCCAGATCCCTGCTAATGGAAATAGTCCTTCTGCTCTCATGCAATCAAAGTAAAGGTTTGAAATAGATGCATGAGTTGTCTCCCTAATACCCCATTACTGCTCTTATCCGCCACCCGCCAGCTTTTCAGCATTCTTACATTTTCTTTTCTTTCCTTTTTTATTTTTCAAAACCACCAGACTCTAACATCAAGGAATCTTCATTCTTTCCCACCGTCAATTGTCTGGGGTTCAGACCTTTAACACCGCTTTGTGACATTTGTGACATGAAAACACACTTTTGCTGTTAAAAATACTCCAGGCAGACGATAATTAACATTTACCCAAACATTGACTAGTTAGAAATAAGAGTTTCTTTGTTGTAGCCATCCCCATTTGTCATACATCCATTAAACCAGGGTGTCGAAAGTCGGCCCTCGAGGGCCGGTGTCCTGCATGTTTTAGATGTCTCCTTGCTTCAACACCTGATTCATATTAACGGTCGTCACCAGCTTGCCATCAAGGTCTGGACAACTCTGTTGGTGAACAGAGGTGTCAAAAGTATTCACATTCATTACTCAGGTAGAAGTATAGATACTAGAGTTTAAAAATACTCCTGTAGAAGTTGAAGTATCAACTCAAGTTTTTTACTCAAGTAAAAGTATAAAAGTACTGGTTTCAAAACTACTTAAAGTATAAAAGTAAAAGTAATGTAAGGGGGAAAAAGCCATTAAGTACAAAAGCCATAGAAAATGAATGCATCTTAGTATAATGCAAATATATTAAAGAACCATATATGTGTACTATTGAGCATTAACATGTGTTTCAGAGAGCAGAAGATATGATGACTAGTTGCCTATAAGTATTGTAATGGTGCAAAAAGTCAAACTTCAGAGGCATGTTATCATTTATCCTAACCTTTATTGGAATGTACATCCAAGTTTAGTTGCAGGAATCTGAGGGAACGGATGTAAGAACAAAACTGGACAAGAACATCTGAAACAACCACAACCAAATTCACTCTATCCGGATGGAGCAATTTAACTGGATAGTTTTTTTTTAAGGCCGAAATGTAATAGAGTAACAAGGCTGTTTTTAAAATGTAAGGAGTAAAAAGTACAGATAATTGCGTGAAAATGTAAGGAGTAAAAGTAAAAAGTCGTCTGAAAAATAATTACTCCGGTGAAGTATAGATAACCAAAATTTCTACTTAAGTAAGGTAACGAAGTTTTGTATTTCGTTACTTGACACCTCTGTTGGTGACACATCTACTTTTATCACAGGTTGCTGAAGCAGGGAAACATCTAAAACCTGCAGGACACCGGCCCTCGAGGACCGACTTTCGACACCCCTGCATTAAACCCTTTTTTATTTAGCAGCAATCTGCAGCTTTGCCACTTGGTGTGACTACACCCAACAACGCCAGCCCGGCGTTGACCAATTCCATTCCTCCAGGGCCACTGTCATGCTTTAAATGTTTCCCTGCTTCAAATGAATGTGTCATTAACAGACTTGTGCAGACCTTGATAACAAGCTGAAGGTGATCTTTTCATTTCAACCAGTAGTACTGGAAGAGGGGGAAGCATCTAAAACATGCAGACAGAGAGACTCAAGGACCAGAATTGGGGAACACAGCTCTGGGCCTTAACCGCCTGCAAGTGATGGTTCATGAGCTAATGTGAAATGTCACTAGTAAGAGTTGTTGATGTAGGGAATTTATAAATTTATAAGGCACTTTTTAAACTATTGGCCTTCTAAATGCTGGCAAAATGATCTCCGCTGAGGCAGAAGAAGTTCAAGTGTTGCAAAATTTCTTTTCTGCAGGTAAAGAGACAACATTTACTGTGTTTGTGCAAATATTCAATTATATAATTTCAAGTGTTGACCAAGTGTAGACCAGCACATCATCAGCTGCATCCACTTTAGGGTGATTTTTTTTTTCTATTAAAACAGAGTTTATGGTGCTATTAATAGCTGCCTGTGAACATAGCTGGTATTTTCGCTCGATGGAAGTGATTTGTAAAAGGAATTAAAAGAACAAACTGTGCATATTTCTGTTGTTTGTGGTCCTGTCTGGAGGCCGAAAATAGTTTCTTTCCTCTTCTCCCACACACTCATTTTCTCTTAGTTATGCCGATCCCATGGTTCCAGATGTGTTTCCAGCTGTACAGATGTAAATGCACTGACCTGTTACGACAACAATGGTGATAACTCAATTACTCCGACTACTTTGCCAAGAATGGAAAACACGACGTTTGAGTTGATGGTTTATAAACCTGAATCATATCATCTGGTTGTTTTTATTCATGAATGATGATAAGAATGACACTGAATGGTATTCAACTGGGAAAAAAATGGAAACAACAAGCGTTTAAGCGCATTTTGCAATCCCAGTCATAAACATAATTAAAGCTGCAAGCAGCGATGAACGGGCCCTCGCGCATGCAATTTTCACCAATAAAAGTCAAGGACTCAAAACTAAGTCCGATGAAACCACCCATGACTCTTTAGGTCAAACCATTCAAAAGTTATGGCAGAAGATAGAGACTATCAAATATCGACCAATCAGAAGAAGGGGCAGGGATAATTTGCACCAATTAAGGTGAAGGAGTAAAAACCGAGTCCGATGACACCACCCACGAGTCTTTATGTGAAACCATTCAAAAGTTATGGCAGAAAGTAGGAACTATCAAATATGGACCAATCAGATGAAGGGGGGGGGGGCGCGCTTTTTGCCGTCTATCGTCGCCACGGTAACACTTTTGACTGAGAAAAGTAATGCGCATCGTCGCAGGATGGAGACGCACATTTTGATGTATATGATGTATATGGGTGCACGTTACGGTTCGGGCAAAGAAGCGGCCGAAGAAATGGCATAAGTTGCGCCAAAATTACACGATTAATTCAAAATGGCCGACTTCCTGTTCGGTTTTGGCCATGGCGCCAAGAGACTTTTCTTTAAGTTGCGACATGATACAGGTGTGTACCGATTTTCGTGCATGTACGTCAAACCGTATTGTGGGGCTTGAGGCACAAAGTTTTCTAACATAACATAACATAACATAACATTTTAAATTAAGAACTTAATAGTAAAAGAAACGTGTACTCTGTCAGGGAGAAGACAGTTCAGGAAGAAATGTATGTAGATGTTTAAATGAAAATAAGAGATTTATGTAACAGTTAAAGCTCCTGCGCGTCATATCTAGTGACACCTAGTGGCTGAAATGACTAGTTGCAGCAAGTCTGCCCGAACATGAGAACCTTAAACCTTGCCGGGGGCCAGATCCATATTTTCCTATATCATTTAACATTGTTTAATGATACATGATGTAAACTGGAACGGCTGCCATATTTCTATTTCACTGTGGGTCCCGGTTGAGCCTGGGTTCAACTTTTCAAAGTCAGGTCAGAATTTAAGCCCAAAAAAAAACAACAAAAAACAAAAGCAGATAAAGAAAAAAAAAAAGGCAAATGTGAGTCTCTCCATCCTAAATTCACTTGTCCGTTCCCCGCTCCTTACACAATAGCATGAGCAAGAAGGGCGACCAGGAGCACTTCTGGACATTAATATTTTATAAGAAAGCGATAAAAGCATGACCGTTCCTATTTTCACCCATCTACAATAATGAAACCATAAAATCAAATTTTACGCTTTCATTCTTTTCATTTTTTATCACATTTTTAATACACCTAAATGTTAAACAGTGGAACCTTGAGGTAATTTCTCAATGTGCAGCATTTCACATTTACATCAATAAATCAGGTACAATCCTCAGAGAGCATCATTTTCATTTCTTTATATTGATTCACTGACTTTTAAGATACATATTAGATTCATTAGGAAGCCCCTAGAGGAGTATAAACACTGGGGTTGTGGGTTATTTTCCTGTATTTTCACTGAAGGCATAATAAAGAATAACAGTAAGACGTCTTTATTTTTATTTTTGTAATCACAGGTAAAAAAAAGTAGTACCATGGAGAATTGTTGAACAGAGGATTTATTTTCAGTTTAATACATAATGCCCAACATGTTAAATAACTCCTCATAATCACAAAGCTGCAATCAGCCATCTGATTGGCTGGCGCTCTCGTGGTCCGCTCAGATCAGAGCTGCTGTTGTCTCCGTGGTAACATACAGGACAACATGTGCTATGTTTAGGGGGGGAGGGGTGTGATCATCGCGTGTGTGTGAGTGTGTGTGTGTGTGTGAGTGTGTGTGTGTGTCATGCATGAAGAATTTTCTGATTGAGTCCATGTGACACATTTATAAATGTATGAAGGGTATGAAATCAGGGGGGAAACCATCCACCCAGAACCAGCAGAAGCTTTCAGGTCTGATGCAAGCCACCACCATATTTTACGAGAGTAGTTTCCGTTTGCAACATAATTCATGTTAGTAGAGCAAAACAGAGAAGTAAATAGAAAAAAAAAAGCCCACTACTAGAGTAAATCCTTAAAAAGCTAGAGAGCACAGTATTGTTGTGGTGTCCTGCTGCCTTATCAGTGTGCTCCAGGCCTCAGAGCTCTACCGGATCTGAAAACAAGCTTGATGCTCCGTGATGCACAAGCTCCAGCATGTGTTCATCCTCGTCCCAGTCTGCGTGTGCAGCGCAGCTGAGGTCAGAGCACAGAAGTAGGTCGGGAGAAACCCTGCAGCCCGAGACGGCGGCCAGAGGAAACATCTCCATGTCTCTGATTCCACTCATGGCCCCAAATCCTCAAAATCACAATATTACTCATTTCTCATTAGCACACAGACAAACATGCACACCAGATCCACAATGACGATACACAATGCATCTAATCTTCATTCTGTCAGAAATAAACGACCTGCTGACCCAAATACACACAAAACGATGACAGTGAATAGACAAACAGCCTCTTTTCTCCACTTTTATGGTCATTCAAACACCTGTTGGTTCACAGAGGCAGCTTTGCTTTGAACACAAGCTTCCAGGAAGGTATTACATACATGGGGATGTTATCAAGTCCAGGAAGAAATGGACTTGATAACATCCCCCTTGATAATATTTCACAAGCAGCAGGAGATAAACTCTCCCCTCTAAAGTCTGGAAATTAAAAAAGAAAACGTAATTTATCTCTAAAGGATCCAATTCAACTATATGAACTGAGTTGCTTTGTAACATAATCCTTTCACATTCATAAGGCATTTTTCATATATGGCAAAACCTGCAAGCCTGAGCCAAGCTGAGCAAAGAAAAACCTGATTCTTTGTGACTCTGATTCCTCGGAGCGTTCCTGGGGAACGTTTCCGGGATGACACAAGTTTTCTTTCAGAACTGCCAAACGGAAACTTGATTAATAAAAGATGAACTTAGTGAACTTAGTGAAGGCCGTTCAGAGCCACGAGACAAAAAATTAACCTTTAAGTGCAACACGTTAGACACTGTCCACACGGACATCACGGCATTAAAATGTCCATGTCTCTGTTCGTGTTGCTCTTTCGGCCCGCAGTCCTCTCAGATTGAATCGATAAAATGATCAATGGCTAAGTGCGATCAGGAGCCGATACTACGACGGAGTATTAGGGCCAAACTAAGACAAAAAAAAGGGAAATTACGAGAATGAAGTC